>NC_092756.1:64974052-65279885 GCF_047496795.1 Chiloscyllium punctatum | reverse complement strand
AGTACAGATAGAGAAACAGCACACTGAACTGAGAGTACAGATAGAGAAACAGCACACTGAACTGAGAGGACAGATAGAGAAAGAACACACTGAACTGAGAGTACAGATAGAGAAAGAACACACTGAACTGAGAGTACAGATAAAGAAACAGCACACTGAACTGAGAGTACAGATAGAGAAACAGCACACTGAACTGAGAGTACAGATAGAGAAACAACACACTGAACTGAGAGCACAGATAAAGAAAGAACAAACTGAACTGAGAATACAGATAGAGAAACAACACAATGAACTGAGAGTACAGATAAAGAAAGAACACACTGAACTGAGAGTACAGATAGAGAAACAGCACACTGAACTGAGAGTACAGATAGAGAAAGAACACACTGAACTGAGAGTACATAGAGAAACAACACACTGAACTGAGAGTACAGATAGAGAAAGAACACACTGAACTGAGAGTACAGATAGAAAAACAGCACACTGAACAGAGAGTACAGATAGAGAAACAGCACACTGAACTGAGAGTACAGATAGACAAACAACACACTGACCTGAGAGTACAGATAGAGAAACAGCACACTGAACTGAGAGTACAGATAGAGAAACAGCACACTGAACTGAGAGTACAGATAGAGAAACAGCACACTGAACTGAGAGTACAGATAGAGAAACAGCACACTGAACTGAGAGTACAGAAAGAGAAACAGCACACTGAACTGAGAGTACAGATAGAGAAACAACATACTGAACTGAGAGTACAGACAGAGAAAGAACACACTGAACTGAGAGTACAGATAGAGAAACAACACACTGAACTGAGAGTACAGATAGAGAAAGAACACACTGAACTGAGAGTACAGATAGAGAAACAGCATACTGAACTGAGAGTGCAGATAGAGAAACAACACACTGAACTGAGAGTACAGATAGAGAAACAACACACTGAACTGAGAGTACAGATAGAGAAACAACACACTGAACTGAGAGTACAGATAGAGAAAGAACACACTGAACTGAGAGTACAGATAGAGAAACAGCACACTGAACTGAGAGTACAGATAGAGAAACAGCACACTGAACTGAGAGTACAGATAGAGAAACAGCACACTGAACTGAGAGTACAGATAGAGAAACAGCACACTGAACTGAGAATACAGATAGAGAAACAACACACTGAACTGAGAGTACAGACAGAGAAACAGCACACTGAACTGAGAGTACAGATAGAGAAACAGCACACTGAACTGAGAGTACAGATAGAGAAAGAACACACTGAACTGAGAGTACAGATAGAGAAAGAACACACTGAACTGAGAGTACAGATAGAGAAACACCACACTGAACTGAGAGTACAGACAGAGAAACAACACACTGAACTGAGAGTACAGATAGAGAAACAGCACAATGAACTGAGAGTACAGATAGAGAAACAGCACACTGAACTGAGAGTACAGATAGAGAAACAGCACACTGAACTGAGAGTACAGACAGAGAAACAGCACAATGAACTGAGAGTACAGACAGAGAAACAACACACTGAACTGAGAGTACAGATAGAGAAACAGCACACTGAACTGAGAGTACAGATAGAGAAACAGCACAATGAACAGAGAGTACAGGTAGAGAAACAGCACACTGAACTGAGAGTACAGATAGAGAAACAGCACACTGAACTGAGAGTATAGATAGAGAAACAACACACTGAACTGAGAGTACAGATAGAGAAACAGCACACTGAACTGAGAGTACAGATAGAGAAACAACACACTGAACTGACAGTACAGATAGAGAAAGAACACAATGAACTGAGAGTACAGATAGAGAAACAGAACACTGAACTGAGAGTACAGATAGAGAAACAGCACACTGAACTGAGAATACAGATAGAGAAACAGCACACTGAACTGAGAGTACAGATAGAGAAACAGCACACTGAACTGAGAGTACCGATAGAGAAACAGCACAATGAACAGAGAGTACAGATAGAGAAACAGCACACTGAACTGAGAGTACAGATAGAGAAAGAACACACTGAACTGAGAGTACAGATAGAGAAACAGCACACTGAACTGAGAGTACAGATAGAGAAACAACACACTGAACTGAGAGTACAGATAGAGAAAGAACACAGTGAACTGAGAGTACAGATAGAGAAACAGCACACTGAACTGAGAGTACAGATAGAGAAACAGCACACTGAACTGAGAGTACAGATAGAGAAAGAACACACTGAACTGAGAGTACAGATAGAGAAACAGCACACTGAACTGAGAGTACAGATAAAGAAAGAACACACTGAACTGAGAGTACAGATAGAGAAACAGCACACTGAACTGAGAGTACAGATTGAGAAACAGCACACTGAACAGAGAGTACAGATAGAGAAACAGAACACTGAACTGAGAGTACAGATAGAGAAACAGCACACTGAACTGAGAGTACAGATAGAGAAACAGCACACTGAACTGAGAGTACAGATAGAGAAACAGCACACTGGACTGAGAGTACAGATAGAGAAACAGCACACTGAACTGAGAGTACAGATAGAGAAACAGCACACTGAACTGAGAGTACAGATAGAGAAACAGCACACTGAACTGAGAGTACAGATAGAGAAACAGCACACTGAACTGAGAGTACAGATAGAGAAACAACACACTGAACTGAGAGTACAGATAGAGAAACAACACAATGAACTGAGAGTACAGATAGAGAAACAGCACACTGAACTGAGAGTACAGATAGAGAAACAGCACACTGAACTGAGAGTACAGATAGAGAAACAGCACACTGAACTGAGAGAACAGATAGAGAAACAGCACACTGAACTGAAAGTACAGATAGAGAAACAACACACTGAACTGAGAGTACAGATAGAGAAACAGCACACTGAACTGAGAGTACAGATAGAGAAACAGCACACTGAACTGAGAGTACAGATAGAGAAACAGCACACTGAACTGAGAGAACAGATAGAGAAACAGCACACTGAACTGAGAGTACAGATAGAGAAAGAACACACTGAACTGAGAGTACAGATAGAGAAAGAACACACTGAACTGAGAGTACAGATAAAGAAACAGCACACTGAACTGAGATTACAGATAGAGAAACAGCACACTGAACTGAGAGTACAGATAGAGAAACAGCTCACTGAACTGAGAGTACAGATAGAGAAACAGCACACTGAACTGAGAGTACAGATAGAGAAAGAACACACTGAACTGAGAGTACAGTTAGAGAAACAGCACACTGAACTGAGAATACAGATAGAGAAACAGCACACTGAACTGAGAGTACAGATAGAGAAACAGCACAATGAACTGAGAGTACAGATAGAGAAACAGCACAATGAACAGAGAGTACAGAAAGAGAAACAGCACACTGAACTGAGAGTACAGATAGAGAAACAGCACACTGAACAGAGTACAGATAAAGAAAGAACACACTGAACTGAGAGTACAGATAAAGAAAGAACACACTGAACTGAGAATACAGATAGAGAAACAACACACTGAACTGAGAGTACAGATAGAGAAAGAACACACTGAACTGAGAGTACAGATAGAGAAACGGCACACTGAACTGAGAGTACAGATAGAGAAACAGCACACTGAACAGAGAGTACAGATAAAGAAAGAACACACTGAACTGAGAGTACAGATAAAGAAAGAACACACTGAACTGAGAGTACAGATAGAGAAACAGCACACTGAACTGAGAGTACAGATTGAGAAACAGCACACTGAACAGAGAGTACAGATAGAGAAACAGAACACTGAACTGAGAGTACAGATAGAGAAACAGCACACTGAACTGAGAGTACAGATAGAGAAACAGCACACTGAACTGAGAGTACAGATAGAGAAACAGCACACTGAACTGAGAGTACAGATAGAGAAACAGCACACTGGACTGAGAGTACAGATAGAGAAACAGCACACTGAACTGAGAGTACAGATAGAGAAACAACACACTGAACTGAGAGTACAGATAGAGAAACAACACACTGAACTGAGAGTACAGATCGAGAAACAGCACACTGAACCGAGAGTACAGATAGAGAAACTGCACACTGAACTGAGAGTACAGATAGAGATACATCACAATGAACTGAGAGTACAGATAGAGAAACAGCACACTGAACTGAGAGTACAGATAGAGAAACAGCACACTGAACTGAGAGTACAGATAGAGAAACAGCACACTGAACTGAGAGAACAGATAGAGAAACAGCACACTGAACTGAAAGTACAGATAGAGAAACAACACACTGAACTGAGAGTACAGATAGAGAAACAGCACACTGAACTGAGAGTACAGATAGAGAAACAGCACACTGAACTGAGAGTACAGATAGAGAAACAGCACACTGAACTGAGAGTACAGATAGAGAAACAGCACACTGAACTGAGAGGACAGATAGAGAAAGAACACACTGAACTGAGAGTACAGATAGAGAAAGAACACACTGAACTGAGAGTACAGATAAAGAAACAGCACACTGAACTGAGAGTACAGATAGAGAAACAGCACACTGAACTGAGAGTACAGATAGAGAAACAACACACTGAACTGAGAGCACAGATAAAGAAAGAACAAACTGAACTGAGAATACAGATAGAGAAACAACACAATGAACTGAGAGTACAGATAAAGAAAGAACACACTGAACTGAGAGTACAGATAGAGAAACAGCACACTGAACTGAGAGTACAGATAGAGAAAGAACACACTGAACTGAGAGTACATAGAGAAACAACACACTGAACTGAGAGTACAGATAGAGAAAGAACACACTGAACTGAGAGTACAGATAGAAAAACAGCACACTGAACAGAGAGTACAGATAGAGAAACAGCACACTGAACTGAGAGTACAGATAGACAAACAACACACTGACCTGAGAGTACAGATAGAGAAACAGCACACTGAACTGAGAGTACAGATAGAGAAACAGCACACTGAACTGAGAGTACAGATAGAGAAACAGCACACTGAACTGAGAGTACAGATAGAGAAACAGCACACTGAACTGAGAGTACAGAAAGAGAAACAGCACACTGAACTGAGAGTACAGATAGAGAAACAACATACTGAACTGAGAGTACAGACAGAGAAAGAACACACTGAACTGAGAGTACAGATAGAGAAACAACACACTGAACTGAGAGTACAGATAGAGAAAGAACACACTGAACTGAGAGTACAGATAGAGAAACAGCATACTGAACTGAGAGTGCAGATAGAGAAACAACACACTGAACTGAGAGTACAGATAGAGAAACAACACACTGAACTGAGAGTACAGATAGAGAAACAACACACTGAACTGAGAGTACAGATAGAGAAAGAACACACTGAACTGAGAGTACAGATAGAGAAACAGCACACTGAACTGAGAGTACAGATAGAGAAACAGCACACTGAACTGAGAGTACAGATAGAGAAACAGCACACTGAACTGAGAGTACAGATAGAGAAACAGCACACTGAACTGAGAATACAGATAGAGAAACAACACACTGAACTGAGAGTACAGACAGAGAAACAGCACACTGAACTGAGAGTACAGATAGAGAAACAGCACACTGAACTGAGAGTACAGATAGAGAAAGAACACACTGAACTGAGAGTACAGATAGAGAAAGAACACACTGAACTGAGAGTACAGATAGAGAAACACCACACTGAACTGAGAGTACAGACAGAGAAACAACACACTGAACTGAGAGTACAGATAGAGAAACAGCACAATGAACTGAGAGTACAGATAGAGAAACAGCACACTGAACTGAGAGTACAGATAGAGAAACAGCACACTGAACTGAGAGTACAGACAGAGAAACAGCACAATGAACTGAGAGTACAGACAGAGAAACAACACACTGAACTGAGAGTACAGATAGAGAAACAGCACACTGAACTGAGAGTACAGGTAGAGAAACAGCACACTGAACTGAGAGTACAGATAGAGAAACAGCACACTGAACTGAGAGTATAGATAGAGAAACAACACACTGAACTGAGAGTACAGATAGAGAAACAGCACACTGAACTGAGAGTACAGATAGAGAAACAACACACTGAACTGACAGTACAGATAGAGAAAGAACACAATGAACTGAGAGTACAGATAGAGAAACAGAACACTGAACTGAGAGTACAGATAGAGAAACAGCACACTGAACTGAGAATACAGATAGAGAAACAGCACACTGAACTGAGAGTACAGATAGAGAAACAGCACACTGAACTGAGAGTACCGATAGAGAAACAGCACAATGAACAGAGAGTACAGATAGAGAAACAGCACACTGAACTGAGAGTACAGATAGAGAAAGAACACACTGAACTGAGAGTACAGATAGAGAAACAGCACACTGAACTGAGAGTACAGATAGAGAAACAACACACTGAACTGAGAGTACAGATAGAGAAAGAACACAGTGAACTGAGAGTACAGATAGAGAAACAGCACACTGAACTGAGAGTACAGATAGAGAAACAGCACACTGAACTGAGAGTACAGATAAAAAAAGAACACACTGAACTGTGAGTACAGATAGAGAAAGAACACACTGAACTGAGAGTACAGATAGAGAAACAGCACACTGAACTGAGAGTACAGATAGAGAAACAGCACACTTAACTGTGAGTACAGATAGAGAAACAGCACAATGAACAGAGAGTACAGATAGAGAAACAGCACACTGAACGAGAGTACAGATAGAGAAACAGCACACTGAACTGAGAATACAGATAGAGAAACAGCACACTGAACTGAGAGTACAGATAGAGAAACAGCACTCTGAACTGAGAGTACAGATAGAGAAAGAACACACTGAACTGAGAGTACAGATAGAGAAACAGCACACTGAACTGAGAGTACAGATAGAGAAAGAACACACTGAACTGAGAGTACAGATAGAGAAACAGCACACTGAACTGAGAGTACAGATAGAGAAACAGCACACTGAACTGAGAGTACAGATAGAGAAACAACACACTGAACTGAGAGTACAGATAGAGAAACAGCACACTGAACTGAGAGTACAGATAGAGAAACAACACACTGAACTGAGAGTACAGATAGAGAAACAGCACACTGAACTGAGAGTACAGATAGAGAAACAACAAACTGAACTGAGAGTACAGATAGAGAAACAGCACACTGAACTGAGAGGACAGATAGAGAAAGAACACACTGAACTGAGAGTACAGATAGAGAAAGAACACACTGAACTGAGAATACAGATAGAGAAACAACACAATGAACTGAGAGTACAGATAAAGAAAGAACACACTGAACTGAGAGTACAGATAGAGAAACAGCACACTGAACTGAGAGTACAGATAGAGAAAGAACACACTGAACTGAGAGTACAGATAGAGAAACAACACACTGAACTGAGAGTACAGATAGAGAAAGAACACACTGAACTGAGAGTACAGATAGAGAAACAGCACACTGAACAGAGAGGACAGATAGAGAAAGAACACACTGAACTGAGAGTACAGATAGAGAAACAACACACTGAACTGAGAGTACAGATAGAGAAACAACACAATGAACTGAGAGTACAGATAGAGAAACAGCACACTGAACTGAGAGTACAGATAGAGAAACAGCACACTGAACTGAGAGTACAGATAGAGAAACAGCACACTGAACTGAGAGAACAGATAGAGAAACAGCACACTGAACTGAAAGTACAGATAGAGAAACAACACACTGAACTGAGAGTACAGATAGAGAAACAGCACACTGAACTGAGAGTACAGATAGAGAAACAGCACACTGAACTGAGAGTACAGATAGAGAAACAGCACACTGAACTGAGAGAACAGATAGAGAAACAGCACACTGAACTGAGAGTACAGATAGAGAAAGAACACACTGAACTGAGAGTACAGATAGAGAAAGAACACACTGAACTGAGAGTACAGATAAAGAAACAGCACACTGAACTGAGATTACAGATAGAGAAACAGCACACTGAACTGAGAGTACAGATAGAGAAACAGCTCACTGAACTGAGAGTACAGATAGAGAAACAGCACACTGAACTGAGAGTACAGATAGAGAAAGAACACACTGAACTGAGAGTACAGTTAGAGAAACAGCACACTGAACTGAGAATACAGATAGAGAAACAGCACACTGAACTGAGAGTACAGATAGAGAAACAGCACAATGAACTGAGAGTACAGATAGAGAAACAGCACAATGAACAGAGAGTACAGAAAGAGAAACAGCACACTGAACTGAGAGTACAGATAGAGAAACAGCACACTGAACAGAGTACAGATAAAGAAAGAACACACTGAACTGAGAGTACAGATAAAGAAAGAACACACTGAACTGAGAATACAGATAGAGAAACAACACACTGAACTGAGAGTACAGATAGAGAAAGAACACACTGAACTGAGAGTACAGATAGAGAAACGGCACACTGAACTGAGAGTACAGATAGAGAAACAGCACACTGAACAGAGAGTACAGATAAAGAAAGAACACACTGAACTGAGAGTACAGATAAAGAAAGAACACACTGAACTGAGAGTACAGATAGAGAAACAGCACACTGAACTGAGAGTACAGATTGAGAAACAGCACACTGAACAGAGAGTACAGATAGAGAAACAGAACACTGAACTGAGAGTACAGATAGAGAAACAGCACACTGAACTGAGAGTACAGATAGAGAAACAGCACACTGAACTGAGAGTACAGATAGAGAAACAGCACACTGAACTGAGAGTACAGATAGAGAAACAGCACACTGGACTGAGAGTACAGATAGAGAAACAGCACACTGAACTGAGAGTACAGATAGAGAAACAACACACTGAACTGAGAGTACAGATAGAGAAACAACACACTGAACTGAGAGTACAGATCGAGAAACAGCACACTGAACCGAGAGTACAGATAGAGAAACTGCACACTGAACTGAGAGTACAGATAGAGATACATCACAATGAACTGAGAGTACAGATAGAGAAACAGCACACTGAACTGAGAGTACAGATAGAGAAACAGCACACTGAACTGAGAGTACAGATAGAGAAACAGCACACTGAACTGAGAGAACAGATAGAGAAACAGCACACTGAACTGAAAGTACAGATAGAGAAACAACACACTGAACTGAGAGTACAGATAGAGAAACAGCACACTGAACTGAGAGTACAGATAGAGAAACAGCACACTGAACTGAGAGTACAGATAGAGAAACAGCACACTGAACTGAGAGTACAGATAGAGAAACAGCACACTGAACTGAGAGGACAGATAGAGAAAGAACACACTGAACTGAGAGTACAGATAGAGAAAGAACACACTGAACTGAGAGTACAGATAAAGAAACAGCACACTGAACTGAGAGTACAGATAGAGAAACAGCACACTGAACTGAGAGTACAGATAGAGAAACAACACACTGAACTGAGAGCACAGATAAAGAAAGAACAAACTGAACTGAGAAAACAGATAGAGAAACAACACAATGAACTGAGAGTACAGATAAAGAAAGAACACACTGAACTGAGAGTACAGATAGAGAAACAGCACACTGAACTGAGAGTACAGATAGAGAAAGAACACACTGAACTGAGAGTACATAGAGAAACAACACACTGAACTGAGAGTACAGATAGAGAAAGAACACACTGAACTGAGAGTACAGATAGAAAAACAGCACACTGAACAGAGAGTACAGATAGAGAAACAGCACACTGAACTGAGAGTACAGATAGACAAACAACACACTGACCTGAGAGTACAGATAGAGAAACAGCACACTGAACTGAGAGTACAGATAGAGAAACAGCACACTGAACTGAGAGTACAGATAGAGAAACAGCACACTGAACTGAGAGTACAGATAGAGAAACAGCACACTGAACTGAGAGTACAGAAAGAGAAACAGCACACTGAACTGAGAGTACAGATAGAGAAACAACATACTGAACTGAGAGTACAGACAGAGAAAGAACACACTGAACTGAGAGTACAGATAGAGAAACAACACACTGAACTGAGAGTACAGATAGAGAAACAGCATACTGAACTGAGAGTGCAGATAGAGAAACAACACACTGAACTGAGAGTACAGATAGAGAAACAACACACTGAACTGAGAGTACAGATAGAGAAACAACACACTGAACTGAGAGTACAGATAGAGAAAGAACACACTGAACTGAGAGTACAGATAGAGAAACAGCACACTGAACTGAGAGTACAGATAGAGAAACAGCACACTGAACTGAGAGTACAGATAGAGAAACAGCACACTGAACTGAGAGTACAGATAGAGAAACAGCACACTGAACTGAGAATACAGATAGAGAAACAACACACTGAACTGAGAGTACAGACAGAGAAACAGCACACTGAACTGAGAGTACAGATAGAGAAACAGCACACTGAACTGAGAGTACAGATAGAGAAAGAACACACTGAACTGAGAGTACAGATAGAGAAAGAACACACTGAACTGAGAGTACAGATAGAGAAACACCACACTGAACTGAGAGTACAGACAGAGAAACAACACACTGAACTGAGAGTACAGATAGAGAAACAGCACAATGAACTGAGAGTACAGATAGAGAAACAGCACACTGAACTGAGAGTACAGATAGAGAAACAGCACACTGAACTGAGAGTACAGACAGAGAAACAGCACAATGAACTGAGAGTACAGACAGAGAAACAACACACTGAACTGAGAGTACAGATAGAGAAACAGCACACTGAACTGAGAGTACAGATAGAGAAACAGCACAATGAACAGAGAGTACAGGTAGAGAAACAGCACACTGAACTGAGAGTACAGATAGAGAAACAGCACACTGAACTGAGAGTATAGATAGAGAAACAACACACTGAACTGAGAGTACAGATAGAGAAACAGCACACTGAACTGAGAGTACAGATAGAGAAACAACACACTGAACTGACAGTACAGATAGAGAAAGAACACAATGAACTGAGAGTACAGATAGAGAAACAGAACACTGAACTGAGAGTACAGATAGAGAAACAGCACACTGAACTGAGAATACAGATAGAGAAACAGCACACTGAACTGAGAGTACAGATAGAGAAACAGCACACTGAACTGAGAGTACCGATAGAGAAACAGCACAATGAACAGAGAGTACAGATAGAGAAACAGCACACTGAACTGAGAGTACAGATAGAGAAAGAACACACTGAACTGAGAGTACAGATAGAGAAACAGCACACTGAACTGAGAGTACAGATAGAGAAACAACACACTGAACTGAGAGTACAGATAGAGAAAGAACACAGTGAACTGAGAGTACAGATAGAGAAACAGCACACTGAACTGAGAGTACAGATAGAGAAACAGCACACTGAACTGAGAGTACAGATAGAGAAACAACACACTGAACTGAGAGTACAGATAGAGAAACAGCACACTGAACTGAGAGTACAGATAGAGAAACAACAAACTGAACTGAGAGTACAGATAGAGAAACAGCACACTGAACTGAGAGGACAGATAGAGAAAGAACACACTGAACTGAGAGTACAGATAGAGAAAGAACACACTGAACTGAGAATACAGATAGAGAAACAACACAATGAACTGAGAGTACAGATAAAGAAAGAACACACTGAACTGAGAGTACAGATAGAGAAACAGCACACTGAACTGAGAGTACAGATAGAGAAAGAACACACTGAACTGAGAGTACAGATAGAGAAACAACACACTGAACTGAGAGTACAGATAGAGAAAGAACACACTGAACTGAGAGTACAGATAGAGAAACAGCACACTGAACAGAGAGGACAGATAGAGAAAGAACACACTGAACTGAGAGTACAGATAGAGAAACAACACACTGAACTGAGAGTACAGATAGAGAAACAGCACACTGAACTGAGAGTACAGATAGAGAAACAGCACACTGAACAGAGAGTACAGATAGAGAAACAACACACTGAACTGAGAGTACAGATAGAGAAACAACACACTGAACTGAGAGTACAGATAGAGAAACAGCACACTGAACTGAGAGTACAGATAGAGAAACATCACACTGAACTGAGAGTACAGATAGAGAAACAGCACACTGAACTGAGAGTACAGATAGAGAAAGAACACACTGAACAGAGAGGACAGATAGAGAAAGAACACACTGAACTGAGAGTACAGATAGAGAAACAACACACTGAACTGAGAGTACAGATAGAGAAACAGCACACTGAACTGAGAGTACAGATAGAGAAACAGCACACTGAACTGAGAGTACAGATAGAGAAACAGCACACTGAACTGAGAGTACAGATAGAGAAACAACACACTGAACTGAGAGTACAGATAGAGAAACAGCACAATGAACAGAGAGTACAGATAGAGAAACAGCACACTGAACTGAGAGTACAGATAGAGAAACAACACACTGAACTGAGAGTACAGATAGAGAAACAGCACACTGAACAGAGAGGACAGATAGAGAAAGAACACACTGAACTGAGAGTACAGATAGAGAAACAGCACACTGAACTGAGAGTACAGATAGAGAAACAGCACACTGAACTGAGAGTACAGATAGAGAAACAACACACTGAACTGAGAGTACAGATAGAGAAACAGCACACTGAACTGAGAGTACAGATAGAGAAACAACAAACTGAACTGAGAGTACAGATAGAGAAACAGCACACTGAACTGAGAGGACAGATAGAGAAAGAACACACTGAACTGAGAGTACAGATAGAGAAAGAACACACTGAACTGAGAATACAGATAGAGAAACAACACAATGAACTGAGAGTACAGATAAAGAAAGAACACACTGAACTGAGAGTACAGATAGAGAAACAGCACACTGAACTGAGAGTACAGATAGAGAAAGAACACACTGAACTGAGAGTACAGATAGAGAAACAACACACTGAACTGAGAGTACAGATAGAGAAAGAACACACTGAACTGAGAGTACAGATAGAGAAACAACACACTGAACTGAGAGTACAGATAGAGAAACAGCACACTGAACTGAGAGTACAGATAGAGAAACAACAAACTGAACTGAGAGTACAGATAGAGAAACAGCACACTGAACTGAGAGTACAGATAGAGAAAGAACACACTGAACTGAGAGTACAGATAGAGAAAGAACACACTGAACTGAGAGTACAGATAAAGAAACAGCACACTGAACTGAGAGTACAGATAGAGAAACAGCACACTGAACTGAGAGTACAGATAGAGAAACAACACACTGAACTGAGAGTACAGATAAAGAAAGAACACACTGAACTGAGAATACAGATAGAGAAACAACACAATGAACTGAGAGTACAGATAAAGAAAGAACACACTGAACTGAGAGTACAGATAGAGAAACAGCACACTGAACTGAGAGTACAAATAGAGAAAGAACACACTGAACTGAGAGTACAGATAGACAAACGACACACTGAACTGAGAGTACAGATAGAGAAACAGCACACTGAACTGAGAGTACAGATAGAGAAACAGCACACTGAACTGAGAGTACAGATAGAGAAACAACACACTGAACTGAGAGTACAGATAGAGAAACAACACACTGAACTGAGAGTACAGATAGAGAAACAACACACTGAACTGAGAGTACAGATAGAGAAAGAACACACTGAACTGAGAGTACAGATAGAGAAACACCACACTGAACTGAGAGTACAGATAGAGAAACAGCACACTGAACTGAGAGTACAGATAGAGAAACAGCACACTGAACTGAGAGTACAGATAGAGAAACAGCACACTGAACTGAGAATACAGATAGAGAAACAACACACTGAACTGAGAGTACAGATAGAGAAACAGCACACTGAACTGAGAGTACAGATAGAGAAACAGCACACTGAACTGAGAGTACAGATAGAGAAACAGCACACTGAACTGAGAGTACAGATAGAGAAACAGCACACTGAACTGAGAGTACAGATAGAGAAACAGCACACTGAACTGAGAGTACAGATAGAGAAACAGCACACTGAACAGAGAGTACAGACAGAGAAACAGCACACTGAACTGAGAGTACAGAGAGAAACAACACACTGAACTGAGAGTACAGATACAGAAAGAACACACTGAACTGAGAGTACAGATAGAGAAACAGCACACTGAACAGAGAGGACAGATAGAGAAAGAACACACTGAACTGAGAGTACAGATAGAGAAACAACACACTGAACTGAGAGTACAGATAGAGAAACAGCACACTGAACTGAGAGTACAGATAGAGAAACAGCACACTGAACAGAGAGTACAGATAGAGAAACAACACACTGAACTGAGAGTACAGATAGAGAAACAACACACTGAACTGAGAGTACAGATAGAGAAACAGCACACTGAACTGAGAGTACAGATAGAGAAACATCACACTGAACTGAGAGTACAGATAGAGAAACAGCACACTGAACTGAGAGTACAGATAGAGAAAGAACACACTGAACAGAGAGGACAGATAGAGAAAGAACACACTGAACTGAGAGTACAGATAGAGAAACAACACACTGAACTGAGAGTACAGATAGAGAAACAGCACACTGAACTGAGAGTACAGATAGAGAAACAGCACACTGAACTGAGAGTACAGATAGAGAAACAGCACACTGAACTGAGAGTACAGATAGAGAAACAACACACTGAACTGAGAGTACAGATAGAGAAACAGCACAATGAACAGAGAGTACAGATAGAGAAACAGCACACTGAACTGAGAGTACAGATAGAGAAACAACACACTGAACTGAGAGTACAGATAGAGAAACAGCACACTGAACAGAGAGGACAGATAGAGAAAGAACACACTGAACTGAGAGTACAGATAGAGAAACAACACACTGAACTGAGAGTACAGATAGAGAAACAGCACACTGAACTGAGAGTACAGATAGAGAAACAGCACACTGAACAGAGAGTACAGATAAAGAAAGAACACACTGAACTGAGAGTACAGATAAAGAAAGAACACACTGAACTGAGAGTACAGATAGAGAAACAGCACACTGAACTGAGAGTACAGATAGAGAAACAGCACACTGAACTGAGAGTACAGATAGAGAAACAGCACACTGAACTGAGAGTACAGATAGAGAAACAGCACACTGAACTGAGAGTACAGATAGAGAAACAGCACACTGAACTGAGAGTACAGATAGAGAAACAGCACACTGAACTGAGAGTACAGATAGAGAAACAGCACACTGAACAGAGAGTACAGACAGAGAAACAGCACACTGAACTGAGAGTACAGAGAGAAACAGCACACTGAACTGAGAGTACAGATAGAGAAACAGCACACTGAACTGAGAGTACAGATAGAGAAACAGCACACTGAACAGAGAGTACAGACAGAGAAACAGCACACTGAACTGAGAGTACAGAGAGAAACAACACACTGAACTGAGAGTACAGATACAGAAAGAACACACTGAACTGAGAGTACAGATAGAGAAACAGCACACTGAACAGAGAGGACAGATAGAGAAAGAACACACTGAACTGAGAGTACAGATAGAGAAACAACACACTGAACTGAGAGTACAGATAGAGAAACAGCACACTGAACTGAGAGTACAGATAGAGAAACAGCACACTGAACAGAGAGTACAGATAGAGAAACAACACACTGAACTGAGAGTACAGATAGAGAAACAACACACTGAACTGAGAGTACAGATAGAGAAACAGCACACTGAACTGAGAGTTCAGATAGAGAAACATCACACTGAACTGAGAGTACAGATAGAGAAACAGCACACTGAACTGAGAGTACAGATAGAGAAAGAACACACTGAACAGAGAGGACAGATAGAGAAAGAACACACTGAACTGAGAGTACAGATAGAGAAACAACACACTGAACTGAGAGTACAGATAGAGAAACAACACACTGAACTGAGAGTACAGATAGAGAAACAGCACACTGAACAGAGAGGACAGATAGAGAAAGAACACACTGAACTGAGAGTACAGATAGAGAAACAACACACTGAACTGAGAGTACAGATAGAGAAACAGCACACTGAACTGAGAGTACAGATAGAGAAACAGCACACTGAACAGAGAGTACAGATAAAGAAAGAACACACTGAACTGAGAGTACAGATAAAGAAAGAACACACTGAACTGAGAGTACAGATAGAGAAACAGCACACTGAACTGAGAGTACAGATAGAGAAACAGCACACTGAACTGAGAGTACAGTTAGAGAAAGAACACACTGAACTGAGAGTACAGGTAGAGAAACAACACACTGAACTGAGAGTACAGATAGAGAAACAACACACTGAACTGAGAGTACAGGTAGAGAAACAACACACTGAACTGAGACTACAGATAGAGAAACAGCACACTGAACTGAGAGTACAGATCGAGAAAGAACACACTGAACTGAGAGTACAGATAGAGAAACAGCACACTGAACTGAGAGTACAGATAGAGAAAGAACACACTGAACTGAGAGTACAGATAGAGAAACAGCACACTGAACTGAGAGTACAGATAGAGAAACAGCACACTGAACTGAGAGTACAGATAGAGAAACAACACACTGAACTGAGAGTACAGATAGAGAAACAGCACAATGAACAGAGAGTACAGATAGAGAAACAGCACACTGAACTGAGAGTACAGATAGAGAAACAACACACTGAACTGAGAGTACAGATAGAGAAACAGCACACTGAACAGAGAGGACAGATAGAGAAAGAACACACTGAACTGAGAGTACAGATAGAGAAACAGCACACTGAACTGAGAGTACAGATAGAGAAACAGCACACTGAACTGAGAGTACAGATAGAGAAACAACACACTGAACTGAGAGTACAGATAGAGAAACAGCACACTGAACTGAGAGTACAGATAGAGAAACAACAAACTGAACTGAGAGTACAGATAGAGAAACAGCACACTGAACTGAGAGGACAGATAGAGAAAGAACACACTGAACTGAGAGTACAGATAGAGAAAGAACACACTGAACTGAGAATACAGATAGAGAAACAACACAATGAATTGAGAGTACAGATAAAGAAAGAACACACTGAACTGAGAGTACAGATAGAGAAACAGCACACTGAACTGAGAGTACAGATAGAGAAAGAACACACTGAACTGAGAGTACAGATAGAGAAACAACACACTGAACTGAGAGTACAGATAGAGAAAGAACACACTGAACTGAGAGTACAGATAGAGAAACAACACACTGAACTGAGAGTACAGATAGAGAAACAGCACACTGAACTGAGAGTACAGATAGAGAAACAACAAACTGAACTGAGAGTACAGATAGAGAAACAGCACACTGAACTGAGAGTACAGATAGAGAAAGAACACACTGAACTGAGAGTACAGATAGAGAAAGAACACACTGAACTGAGAGTACAGATAAAGAAACAGCACACTGAACTGAGAGTACAGATAGAGAAACAGCACACTGAACTGAGAGTACAGATAGAGAAACAACACACTGAACTGAGAGTACAGATAAAGAAAGAACACACTGAACTGAGAATACAGATAGAGAAACAACACAATGAACTGAGAGTACAGATAAAGAAAGAACACACTGAACTGAGAGTACAGATAGAGAAACAGCACACTGAACTGAGAGTACAAATAGAGAAAGAACACACTGAACTGAGAGTACAGATAGACAAACGACACACTGAACTGAGAGTACAGATAGAGAAACAGCACACTGAACTGAGAGTACAGATAGAGAAACAGCACACTGAACTGAGAGTACAGATAGAGAAACAACACACTGAACTGAGAGTACAGATAGAGAAACAACACACTGAACTGAGAGTACAGATAGAGAAACAACACACTGAACTGAGAGTACAGATAGAGAAAGAACACACTGAACTGAGAGTACAGATAGAGAAACACCACACTGAACTGAGAGTACAGATAGAGAAACAGCACACTGAACTGAGAGTACAGATAGAGAAACAGCACACTGAACTGAGAGTACAGATAGAGAAACAGCACACTGAACTGAGAATACAGATAGAGAAACAACACACTGAACTGAGAGTACAGATAGAGAAACAGCACACTGAACTGAGAGTACAGATAGAGAAACAGCACACTGAACTGAGAGTACAGATAGAGAAACAGCACACTGAACTGAGAGTACAGATAGAGAAACAGCACACTGAACTGAGAGTACAGATAGAGAAACAGCACACTGAACTGAGAGTACAGATAGAGAAACAGCACACTGAACAGAGAGTACAGACAGAGAAACAGCACACTGAACTGAGAGTACAGAGAGAAACAACACACTGAACTGAGAGTACAGATACAGAAAGAACACACTGAACTGAGAGTACAGATAGAGAAACAGCACACTGAACAGAGAGGACAGATAGAGAAAGAACACACTGAACTGAGAGTACAGATAGAGAAACAACACACTGAACTGAGAGTACAGATAGAGAAACAGCACACTGAACTGAGAGTACAGATAGAGAAACAGCACACTGAACAGAGAGTACAGATAGAGAAACAACACACTGAACTGAGAGTACAGATAGAGAAACAACACACTGAACTGAGAGTACAGATAGAGAAACAGCACACTGAACTGAGAGTACAGATAGAGAAACAGCACACTGAACTGAGAGTACAGATAGAGAAAGAACACACTGAACAGAGAGGACAGATAGAGAAAGAACACACTGAACTGAGAGTACAGATAGAGAAACAACACACTGAACTGAGAGTACAGATAGAGAAACAGCACACTGAACTGAGAGTACAGATAGAGAAACAGCACACTGAACTGAGAGTACAGATAGAGAAACAGCACACTGAACTGAGAGTACAGATAGAGAAACAACACACTGAACTGAGAGTACAGATAGAGAAACAGCACAATGAACAGAGAGTACAGATAGAGAAACAGCACACTGAACTGAGAGTACAGATAGAGAAACAACACACTGAACTGAGAGTACAGATAGAGAAACAGCACACTGAACAGAGAGGACAGATAGAGAAAGAACACACTGAACTGAGAGTACAGATAGAGAAACAACACACTGAACTGAGAGTACAGATAGAGAAACAGCACACTGAACTGAGAGTACAGATAGAGAAACAGCACACTGAACAGAGAGTACAGATAAAGAAAGAACACACTGAACTGAGAGTACAGATAAAGAAAGAACACACTGAACTGAGAGTACAGATAGAGAAACAGCACACTGAACTGAGAGTACAGATAGAGAAACAGCACACTGAACTGAGAGTACAGATAGAGAAACAGCACACTGAACTGAGAGTACAGATAGAGAAACAGCACACTGAACTGAGAGTACAGATAGAGAAACAGCACACTGAACTGAGAGTACAGATAGAGAAACAGCACACTGAACTGAGAGTACAGATAGAGAAACAGCACACTGAACAGAGAGTACAGACAGAGAAACAGCACACTGAACTGAGAGTACAGAGAGAAACAGCACACTGAACTGAGAGTACAGATAGAGAAACAGCACACTGAACTGAGAGTACAGATAGAGAAACAGCACACTGAACAGAGAGTACAGACAGAGAAACAGCACACTGAACTGAGAGTACAGAGAGAAACAACACACTGAACTGAGAGTACAGATACAGAAAGAACACACTGAACTGAGAGTACAGATAGAGAAACAGCACACTGAACAGAGAGGACAGATAGAGAAAGAACACACTGAACTGAGAGTACAGATAGAGAAACAACACACTGAACTGAGAGTACAGATAGAGAAACAGCACACTGAACTGAGAGTACAGATAGAGAAACAGCACACTGAACAGAGAGTACAGATAGAGAAACAACACACTGAACTGAGAGTACAGATAGAGAAACAACACACTGAACTGAGAGTACAGATAGAGAAACAGCACACTGAACTGAGAGTTCAGATAGAGAAACATCACACTGAACTGAGAGTACAGATAGAGAAACAGCACACTGAACTGAGAGTACAGATAGAGAAAGAACACACTGAACAGAGAGGACAGATAGAGAAAGAACACACTGAACTGAGAGTACAGATAGAGAAACAACACACTGAACTGAGAGTACAGATAGAGAAACAGCACACTGAACTGAGAGTACAGATAGAGAAACAGCACACTGAACTGAGAGTACAGATAGAGAAACAGCACACTGAACTGAGAGTACAGATAGAGAAACAACACACTGAACTGAGAGTACAGATAGAGAAACAGCACAATGAACAGAGAGTACAGATAGAGAAACAGCACACTGAACTGAGAGTACAGATAGAGAAACAACACACTGAACTGAGAGTACAGATAGAGAAACAGCACACTGAACAGAGAGGACAGATAGAGAAAGAACACACTGAACTGAGAGTACAGATAGAGAAACAACACACTGAACTGAGAGTACAGATAGAGAAACAGCACACTGAACTGAGAGTACAGATAGAGAAACAGCACACTGAACTGAGAGTACAGTTAGAGAAAGAACACACTGAACTGAGAGTACAGGTAGAGAAACAACACACTGAACTGAGAGTACAGATAGAGAAACAACACACTGAACTGAGACTACAGATAGAGAAACAGCACACTGAACTGAGAGTACAGATCGAGAAAGAACACACTGAACTGAGAGTACAGATAGAGAAACAGCACACTGAACTGAGAGTACAGATAGAGAAAGAACACACTGAACTGAGAGTACAGATAGAGAAACAGCACACTGAACTGAGAGTACAGATAGAGAAACAGCACACTGAACTGAGAGTACAGATAGAGAAACAGCACACTGAACTGAGAGTACAGATAGAGAAACAACACACTGAACAGAGAATACAGATAGAGAAACAACACAATGAACAGAGAGTACAGATAAGGAAAGAACACACTGAACTGAGAATACAGATAGAGAAACAACACAATGAACTGAGAGTACAGATAGAGAAACAGCACACTGAACAGAGAGTACAGATAGAGAAACAGCACACTGAACTGAGAGTACAGATAGAGAAACAACACACTGAACTGAGAGTACAGATAGAGAAACAACACACTGAACTGAGAGTACAGATAGAGATAGAACACACTGAACTGAGAGTACAGATAGAGAAACAGCACACTGAACTGAGAGTACAGATAGAGAAACAGCAAACTGAACTGAGAGTACAGATAGAGAAACAGCACACTGAACTGAGAGTACAGATAGAGAAACAACACACTGAACTGAGAGAACAGATAGAGAAACAGCACAATGAACAGAGAGTACAGATAGAGAAACAGCACACTGAACTGAGAGTACAGATAGATAAACACCACACTGAACTGAGAGTACAGGTGGAGAAACAGCACACTGAACTGAGATTACAGATAGAGAAACAACACACTGAACTGAGAGTACAGATAGAGAAACAACACACTGAACTGAGAGTACAGATAGAGAAACAACACACTGAACTGAGAGTACAGATAGAGAAACAGCACACTGAACAGAGAGGACAGATAGAGAAAGAACACACTGAACTGAGAGTACAGATAGAGAAACAACACACTGAACTGAGAGTACAGATAGAGAAACAGCACACTGAACTGAGAGTACAGATAGAGAAACAACACACTGAACTGAGAGTACAGATAGAGAAACAGCACACTGAACTGAGAGTACAGATAGAGAAACAGCACACTGAACTGAGAGTACAGATAGAGAAACAGCACACTGAACTGAGAGTACAGATAGAGAAACATCACACTGAACTGACAGTACAGATAGAGAAACAGCACAATGAACAGAGAGTACAGATAGAGAAACAGCACACTGAACTGAGAGTACAGATAGAGAAACAACACACTGAACTGAGAGTACAGATAGAGAAACAGCACACTGAACAGAGAGGACAGATAGAGAAAGAACACACTGAACTGAGAGTACAGATAGAGAATCAACACACTGAACTGAGAGTACAGATAGAGAAACAGCACACTGAACTGAGAGTACAGATAGAGAAACAGCACACTGAACAGAGAGTACAGATAAAGAAAGAACACACTGAACTGAGAGTACAGATAAAGAAAGAACACACTGAACTGAGAGTACAGATAGAGAAACAGCACACTGAACTGAGAGTACAGATAGAGAAACAGCACACTGAACAGAGAGTACAGATAAAGAAAGAACACACTGAACTGAGAGTACAGATAAAGAAAGAACACACTGAACTGAGAGTACAGATAGAGAAACAGCACACTGAACTGAGAGTACAGATAGAGAAACAGCACACTGAACTGAGAGTACAGTTAGAGAAAGAACACACTGAACTGAGAGTACAGGTAGAGAAACAACACACTGAACTGAGAGTACAGATAGAGAAACAACACACTGAACTGAGACTACAGATAGAGAAACAGCACACTGAACTGAGAGTACAGATCGAGAAAGAACACACTGAACTGAGAGTACAGATAGAGAAACAGCACACTGAACTGAGAGTACAGATTGAGAAACAACACACTGAACAGAGAATACAGATAGAGAAACAACACAATGAACAGAGAGTACAGATAAAGAAAGAACACACTGAACTGAGAATACAGATAGAGAAACAACACAATGAACTGAGAGTACAGATAGAGAAACAGCACACTGAACAGAGAGTACAGATAGAGAAACAGCACACTGAACTGAGAGTACAGATAGAGAAACAGCACACTGAACTGAGAGTACAGATAGAGAAACAACATACTGAACTGAGAGTACAGATAGAGAAACAGCACACTGAACTGAGAGTACAGATAGAGAAACAACACACTGAACTGAGAGTACAGATAGAGAAACAACACACTGAACTGAGAGTACAGATAGAGATAGAACACACTGAACTGAGAGTTCAGATAGAGAAACAGCACACTGAACTGAGAGTACAGATAGAGAAACAGCAAACTGAACTGAGAGTACAGATAGAGAAACAGCACACTGAACTGAGAGTACAGATAGAGAAACAACACACTGAACTGAGAGAACAGATAGAGAAACAGCACAATGAACAGAGAGTACAGATAGAGAAACAGCACACTGAACTGAGAGTACAGATAGATAAACACCACACTGAACTGAGAGTACAGGTGGAGAAACAGCACACTGAACTGAGATTACAGATAGAGAAACAACACACTGAACTGAGAGTACAGATAGAGAAACAACACACTGAACTGAGAGTACAGATAGAGAAACAGAACACTGAATTGAGAGTACAGATAGAGAAACAGCACACTGAATTGAGAGTACAGATAGAGAAACAGCACACTGAACAGAGAATACAGATAGAGAAACAGCACAATGAACTGAGAGTACAGACAGAGAAACAGCACAATGAACTGAGAGGACAGATAGAGAAACAGCACAATGAACTGAGAGGACAGACAGAGAAACAGCACAATGAACTGAGAGTACAGATAGAGAAACAGCACACTGAACAGAGAGTACAGATAGAGAAACAGCACACTGAACTGAGAGTACAGACAGAGAAACAGCACAATGAACTGAGAGTACAGATAGAGAAACAGCACACTGAACTGAGAGTACAGATAGAGAAACAACACACTGAACTGAGAGTACAGATAGAGAAACAGCACACTGAACTGAGAGTACAGATAGAGAAACAGCACACTGAACAGAGAGTACAGATAGAGAAACAGCACAATGAACTGAGAGTACAGATAGAGAAACAGCACACTGAACAGAGAGTACAGATAGAGAAACAGCACACTGAACTGAGAGTACAGATAGAGAAACAGCACACTGAACTGAGAGTACAGATAGAGAAACAGCACACTGAACTGAGAGTACAGATAGAGAAACAGCACACTGAACTGAGAGTACAGATAGAGAAACAGCACACTGAACTGAGAGTACAGATAGAGAAACAGCACACTGAACAGAGAGTACAGATAGAGAAACAGCACACTGAACTGAGAGTACAGATAGAGAAACAACACACTGAACTGAGAGTACAGATAAAGAAACAGCACACTGAACTGAGAGTACAGATAGAGAAACAGCACACTGAACTGAGAGTACAGATAGAGAAACAGCACACTGAAGTGAGAGTACAGATAGAGAAAGAACACACTGAACTGAGAGTACAGATAAAGAAACAACACACTGAACTGAGAGTACAGATAGAGAAACAACACACTGAACTGAGAGTACAGATAGAGAAAGAACACACTGAACTGAGAGTACAGATAAAGAAACAGCACAATGAACACAGTACCCATAGAGAAACAGCACACTGAACTGAGAGTACAGATAGAGAAACAACACACTGAACTGAGAGTACAGACAGAGAAACAGCACAATGAACAGAGTGTACAGATAAAGAAACAGCACACTGAACTGAGAGTACAGATAAAGAAACAGCACACTGAACTGAGTGTACAGATAGAGAAACAGCAGACTGAACTGAGAGTACAGACAGAGAAACAACACACTGAACTGAGAGTACAGATAGAGAAACAACACACTGAACTGAGAGTACAGATAGAGAAACAGCACACTGAACTGAGAGTACAGATAAAGAAAGAACACACTGAACTGAGAGTACAGATAGAGAAACAGCACACTGAACTGAGAGTACAGATAGAGAAACAGCACACTGAACTGAGAGTACAGATAGAGAAACAACACACTGAACTGAGAGTACAGATAGAGAAACAGCACACTGAACTGAGAGTACAGATAGAGAAACAACACACTGAACTGAGAGTACAGATAGAGCAACAACACACTGAACTGAGAGTACAGATAGAGATAGAACACACTGAACTGAGAGTACAGATAGAGAAACAGCACACTGAACTGAGAGTACAGATAGAGAAACAGCAAACTGAACTGAGAGTACAGATAGAGAAACAGCACACTGAACTGAGAGTACAGATAGAGAAACAACACACTGAACTGAGAGAACAGATAGAGAAACAGCACAATGAACAGAGAGTACAGATAGAGAAACAGCACACTGAACTGAGAGTACAGATAGATAAACACCACACTGAACTGAGAGTAGAGGTGGAGAAACAGCACACTGAACTGAGATTACAGATAGAGAAACAACACACTGAACTGAGAGTACAGATAGAGAAACAACACACTGAACTGAGAGTTCAGATAGAGAAACAGAACACTGAATTGAGAGTACAGATAGAGAAACAGCACACTGAATTGAGAGTACAGATAGAGAAACAGCACACTGAACAGAGAATACAGATAGAGAAACAGCACAATGAACTGAGAGTACAGACAGAGAAACAGCACAATGAACTGAGAGGACAGATAGAGAAACAGCACAATGAACTGAGAGGACAGACAGAGAAACAGCACAATGAACTGAGAGTACAGATAGAGAAACAGCACACTGAACAGAGAGTACAGATAGAGAAACAGCACACTGAACTGAGAGTACAGACAGAGAAACAGCACAATGAACTGAGAGTACAGATAGAGAAACAGCACACTGAACTGAGAGTACAGATAGAGAAACAACACACTGAACTGAGAGGACAGATGGAGAAACAGCACACTGAACTGAGAGTACAGATAGAGAAACAGCACACTGAACAGAGAGTACAGATAGAGAAACAGCACAATGAACTGAGAGTACAGATAGAGAAACAGCACACTGAACAGAGAGTACAGATAGAGAAACAGCACACTGAACTGAGAGTACAGATAGAGAAACAGCACACTGAACTGAGAGTACAGATAGAGAAACAGCACACTGAACTGAGAGTACAGATAGAGAAACAGCACACTGAACTGAGAGTACAGATAGAGAAACAGCACACTGAACAGAGAGTACAGATAGAGAAACAGCACACTGAACTGAGAGTACAGATAGAGAAACAACACACTGAACTGAGAGTACAGATAAAGAAACAGCACACTGAACTGAGAGTACAGATAGAGAAACAGCACACTGAACTGAGAGTACAGATAGAGAAACAGCACACTGAAGTGAGAGTACAGATAGAGAAGGAACACACTGAACTGAGAGTACAGATAAAGAAACAACACACTGAACTGAGAGTACAGATAGAGAAACAACACACTGAACTGAGAGTACAGATAGAGAAAGAACACACTGAACTGAGAGTACAGATAAAGAAACAGCACAATGAACAGAGTACCCATAGAGAAACAGCACACTGAACTGAGAGTACAGATAGAGAAACAACACACTGAACTGAGAGTACAGACAGAGAAACAGCACAATGAACAGAGAGTACAGATAAAGAAACAGCACACTGAACTGAGAGTACAGATAAAGAAACAGCACACTGAACTGAGAGTACAGATAGAGAAACAGCAGACTGAACTGAGAGTACAGACAGAGAAACAACACACTGAACTGAGAGTACAGATAGAGAAACAACACACTGAACTGAGAGTACAGATAGAGAAACAGCACACTGAACTGAGAGTACAGATGAAGAAAGAACACACTGAACTGAGAGTACAGATAGAGAAACAGCACACTGAACTGAGAGTACAGATAGAGAAACAGCACACTGAACTGAGAGTACAGATAGAGAAACAGCACAAAGAACAGGGAGTACAGATAGAGAAACAACACACTGAACTGAGAGTACAGATAGAGAAACAGCACACTGAACTGAGAGTACAGACAGAGAAACAGCACACTGAACTGAGAGTACAGATAGAGAAACAGCACACTGAACTGAGAGTACAGATAGAGAAACAGCACACTGAACTGAGAGTACAGATAGAGAAACAGCACACTGAATTGAGAGTACAGATAGAGAAACAGCACAATGAACAGAGAGTACAGATAGAGAAACAACACACTGAACTGAGAGTACAGATAGAGAAATTGCACACTGAACTGAGAGTACAGATAGAGAAACAGCACAATGAACAGAGAGTACAGATAGAGAAACAACACACTGAACTGAGAGTACAGATAGAGAAACTGCACACTGAACTGAGAGTACAGACAGAGAAACAGCACACTGAACTGAGAGTACAGATAGAGAAACAGCACAATGAACAGAAAGTACAGATAGAGAAACAACACACTGAACTGAGAGTACAGATAGATAAACAGCACACTGGTCAGAGAGTACAGATAGAGAAACAACACACTGAACTGAGAGTACAGATAGAGAAACAGCACACTGAACAGAGAGTACAGATAGAGAAACAACACACTGAACTGACAGTACAGATAGAGAAACAGCACACTGAACAGAGAGTACAGATAGAGAAACAACACACTGAACTGAGACTACAGATAGAGAAACAGCACACTGAACTGAGAGTACAGATCGAGAAAGAACACACTGAACTGAGAGTACAGATAGAGAAACAGCACACTGAACTGAGAGTACAGATAGAGAAAGAACACACTGAACTGAGAGTACAGATAGAGAAACAGCACACTGAACTGAGAGTACAGATAGAGAAACAGCACACTGAACTGAGAGTACAGATAGAGAAACAGCACACTGAACTGAGAGTACAGATAGAGAAACAACACACTGAACAGGGAATACAGATAGAGAAACAACACAATGAACAGAGAGTACAGATAAAGAAAGAACACACTGAACTGAGAATACAGATAGAGAAACAACACAATGAACTGAGAGTACAGATAGAGAAACAGCACACTGAACAGAGAGTACAGATAGAGAAACAGCACACTGAACTGAGAGTACAGATAGAGAAACAGCACACTGAACTGAGAGTACAGATAGAGAAACAACACACTGAACTGAGAGTACAGATAGAGAAACAGCACACTGAACTGAGAGTACAGATAGAGAAACAACACACTGAACTGAGAGTACAGATAGAGAAACAACACACTGAACTGAGAGTACAGATAGAGATAGAACACACTGAACTGAGAGTACAGATAGAGAAACAGCACACTGAACTGAGAGTACAGATAGAGAAACAGCAAACTGAACTGAGAGTACAGATAGAGAAACAGCACACTGAATTGAGAGTACAGATAGAGAAACAACACACTGAACTGAGAGAACAGATAGAGAAACAGCACAATGAACAGAGAGTACAGATAGAGAAACAGCACACTGAACTGAGAGTACAGATAGATAAACACCACACTGAACTGAGAGTACAGGTGGAGAAACAGCACACTGAACTGAGATTACAGATAGAGAAACAACACACTGAACTGAGAGTACAGATAGAGAAACAACACACTGAACTGAGAGTACAGATAGAGAAACAGAACACTGAATTGAGAGTACAGATAGAGAAACAGCACACTGAATTGAGAGTACAGATAGAGAAACAGCACACTGAACAGAGAATACAGATAGAGAAACTGCACAATGAACTGAGAGTACAGACAGAGAAACAGCACAATGAACTGAGAGGACAGATAGAGAAACAGCACAATGAACTGAGAGGACAGACAGAGAAACAGCACAATGAACTGAGAGTACAGATAGAGAAACAGCACACTGAACAGAGAGTACAGATAGAGAAACAGCACACTGAACTGAGAGTACAGACAGAGAAACAGCACAATGAACTGAGAGTACAGATAGAGAAACAGCACACTGAACTGAGAGTACAGATAGAGAAACAACACACTGAACTGAGAGGACAGATAGAGAAACAGCACACTGAACTGAGAGTACAGATAGAGAAACAGCACACTGAACAGAGAGTACAGATAGAGAAACAGCACAATGAACTGAGAGTACAGATAGAGAAACAGCACACTGAACAGAGAGTACAGATAGAGAAACAGCACACTGAACTGAGAGTACAGATAGAGAAACAGCACACTGAACTGAGAGTACAGATAGAGAAACAGCACACTGAACTGAGAGTACAGATAGAGAAACAGCACACTGAACTGAGAGTACAGATAGAGAAACAGCACACTGAACTGAGAGTACAGATAGAGAAACAGCACACTGAACAGAGAGTACAGATAGAGAAACAGCACACTGAACTGAGAGTACAGATAGAGAAACAACACACTGAACTGAGAGTACAGATAAAGAAACAGCACACTGAACTGAGAGTACAGATAGAGAAACAGCACACTGAACTGAGAGTACAGATAGAGAAACAGCACACTGAACTGAGAGTACAGATAGAGAAAGAACACACTGAACTGAGAGTACAGATAAAGAAACAACACACTGAACTGAGAGTACAGATAGAGAAACAACACACTGAACTGAGAGTACAGATAGAGAAAGAACACACTGAACTGAGAGTACAGATAAAGAAACAGCACAATGAACAGAGTACCCATAGAGAAACAGCACACTGAACTGAGAGTACAGATAGAGAAACAACACACTGAACTGAGAGTACAGACAGAGAAACAGCACCATGAACAGAGAGTACAGATAAAGAAACAGCACACTGAACTGAGAGTACAGATAAAGAAACAGCACACTGAACTGAGAGTACAGATAGAGAAACAGCAGACTGAACTGAGAGTACAGACAGAGAAACAACACACTGAACTGAGAGTACAGATAGAGAAACAACACACTGAACTGAGAGTACAGATAGAGAAACAGCACACTGAACTGAGAGTACAGATAAAGAAAGAAGACACTGAACTGAGAGTACAGATAGAGAAACAGCACACTGAACTGAGAGTACAGATAGAGAAACAGCACAAAGAACAGAGAGTACAGATAGAGAAACAACACACTGAACTGAGAGTACAGATAGAGAAACAGCACACTGAACTGAGAGTACAGACAGAGAAACAGCACACTGAACTGAGAGTACAGATAGAGAAACAGCACACTGAACTGAGAGTACAGATAGAGAAACAGCACACTGAACTGAGAGTACAGATAGAGAAACAGCACACTGAATTGAGAGTACAGATAGAGAAACAGCACACTGAATTGAGAGTACAGATAGAGAAACAGCACACTGAACAGAGAGTACAGATAGAGAAACAGCACACTGAACAGAGAGTACAGATAGAGAAACAGCACAATGAACTGAGAGTACAGACAGAGAAACAGCACAATGAACTGAGAGGACAGATAGAGAAACAGCACAATGAACTGAGAGTACAGACAGAGAAACAGCACAATGAACTGAGAGTACAGATAGAGAAACAGCACACTGAACAGAGAGTACAGATAGAGAAACAGCACACTGAACTGAGAGTACAGACAGAGAAACAGCACAATGAACTGAGAGTACAGATAGAGAAACAGCACACTGAACTGAGAGTACAGATAGAGAAACAGCACAATGAACAGAGAGTAAAGATAGAGAAACAACACACTGAACTGAGAGTACAGATAGAGAAACAGCACACTGAACTGAGAGTACAGACAGAGAAACAGCACACTGAACTGAGAGTACAGATAGAGAAACAGCACAATGAACAGAGAGTACAGATAGAGAAACAGCACAATGAACAGAGAGTACAGATAGAGAAAAAGCACACTGAACTGAGAGTACAGATAGAGAAACAGCACACTGAACTGAGAGTACAGATAGAGAAACAACACACTGAACTGAGAGTACAGATAGAGAAACAGCACACTGAACTGAGAGTACAGATAGAGAAACAGCACAGTGAACTGAGAGTACAGATAGAGAAACAGCACAATGAACAGAGAGTACAGATAGAGAAACAACACACTGAACTGAGAGTACAGATAGAGAAACTGAACACTGAACTGAGTACAGATAGAGAAACAGCACAATGAACAGAGAGTACAGATAGAGAAACAACACACTGAACTGAGAGTACAGATAGAGAAACAGCACACTGAACTGAGAGTACAGATAGTAAAACAGCACAATGAACTGAGAGTACAGACAGAGAAACAGCACACTGAACTGAGAGTACAGACAGAGAAACAGCACAATGAACTGAGAGTACAGATAGAGAAACAGCACACTGAACAGAGAGTACAGATAGAGAAACAGCACACTGAACTGAGAGTACAGACAGAGAAACAGCACAATGAACTGAGAGTACAGATAGAGAAACAGCACACTGAACTGAGAGTACAGATAGAGAAACAACACACTGAACTGAGAGTACAAATAGAGAAACAGCACACTGAACTGAGCGTACAGATAGAGAAACAGCACAATGAACTGAGAGTACAGATAGAGAAACAGCACACTGAACTGAGAGTACAGATAGAGAAACAGCACACTGAACTGAGAGTACAGATAGAGAAACAGCACACTGAACAGACAGTACAGATAGAGAAACAGCACACTGAACTGAGAGTACAGATAGAGAAACAGCACACTGAACTGAGAGTACAGATAGAGAAACAGCACACTGAACTGAGAGTACAGATAGAGAAACAGCACACTGAACAGAGAGTACAGATAGAGAAACAGCACACTGAACAGAGAGTACAGATAGAGAAACAGCACACTGAACTGAGAGTACAGATAGAGAAACAGCACACTGAACTGAGAGTACAGATAGAGAAACAGCACACTGAACTGAGAGTACAGATAGAGAAACAGCACACTGAACTGAGAGTACAGATAGAGAAAGAACACACTGAACTGAGAGTACAGATAGAGAAACAGCACACTGAACTGAGAGTACAGATAGAGAAACAGCACACTGAACTGAGAGTACAGATAGAGAAACAGCACACTGAACTGAGAATACAGATAGAGAAACAGCACACTGAACAGACAGTACAGATAGAGAAACAGCACACTGAACTGAGAGTACAGATAGAGAAACAGCACACTGAACAGAGAGTACAGATACAGAAACAACACACTGAACTGAGAGTACAGATAGAGAAACAACACACTGAACTGAGAGTACAGATAGAGAAACAGCACACTGAACTGAGAGTACAGATAGAGAAACAGCACAATGAACAGAGAGTACAGATAGAGAAACAACACACTGAACTGAGAGTACAGATAGAGAAACTGCACACTGAACTGAGAGTACAGACAGAGAAACAGCACACTGAACTGAGAGTACAGATAGAGAAACAGCACAATGAACAGAAAGTACAGATAGAGAAACAACACACTGAACTGAGAGTACAGATAGATAAACAGCACACTGAACAGAGAGTACAGATAGAGAAACAACACACTGAACTGAGAGTACAGATAGAGAAACAGCACACTGAACAGAGAGTACAGATAGAGAAACAACACACTGAACTGACAGTACAGATAGAGAAACAGCACACTGAACAGAGAGTACAGATAGAGAAACAACACACTGAACTGAGAGTACAGATAGAGAAACAGCACACTGAACAGAGAGTACAGATAGAGAAACAGCATGCTGAACTGAGAGTACAGATAGAGAAACAACACACTGAACTGAGAGTACAGATAGAGAAACAACACACTGAACTGAGAGTACAGATAGAGAAACAGCACACTGAACTGAGAGTACAGATAGAGAAACAACACACTGAACTGAGAGTACAGATAGAGAAACAGCACACTGAACTGAGAGTACAGATAGAGAAACAGCACACTGAACTGAGAGTACAGATAGAGAAACAGCACACTGAACTGAGAGTACAGATAGAGAAACAGCACAATGAACAGAGAGTACAGATAGAGAAACAACACACTGAACTGAGAGTACAGGTAGAGAAACTGCACACTGAACTGAGAGTACAGATAGAGAAACAGCACAATGAACAGAGAGTACAGATAGAGAAACAACACACTGAACTGAGAGTACAGATAGAGAAACAGCACACTGAACTGAGAGTACAGATAGTAAAACAGCACAATGAACTGAGAGTACAGACAGAGAAACAGCACAATGAACTGAGAGTACAGATAGAGAAACAGCACACTGAACTGAGAGTACAGATAGAGAAACAACACACTGAACTGAGAGTACAAATATAGAAACAGCACACTGAACTGAGAGTACAGATAGAGAAACAGCACAATGAACTGAGAGTACAGATAGAGAAACAGCACACTGAACTGAGAGTACAGATAGAGAAACAGCACACTGAACTGAGAGTACAGATAGAGAAACAGCACACTGAACTGAGAGTACAGATAGAGAAACAGCACACTGAACTGAGAGTACAGATAGAGAAACAGCACACTGAACTGAGAATACAGACAGAGAAACAGCACACTGAACTGTGAGTACAAATAGAGAAACAGCACACTGAACAGAGAGTACAGATACAGAAACAACACACTGAACTGAGAGTACAGATAGAGAAACAACACACTGAACTGAGAGTACAGATAGAGAAACAGCACACTGAACTGAGAGTACAGATAGAGAAACAGCACAATGAACAGAGAGTACAGATAGAGAAACAACACACTGAACTGAGAGTACAGATAGAGAAACTGCACACTGAACTGAGAGTACAGACAGAGAAACAGCACACTGAACTGAGAGTACAGATAGAGAAACAGCACAATGAACAGAAAGTACAGATAGAGAAACAACACACTGAACTGAGAGTACAGATAGATAAACAGCACACTGAACAGAGAGTACAGATAGAGAAACAACACACTGAACTGAGAGTACAGATAGAGAAACAGCACACTGAACAGAGAGTACAGATAGAGAAACAACACACTGAACTGACAGTACAGATAGAGAAACAGCACACTGAACTGAGAGTACAGATAGAGAAACAACACACTGAACTGAGAGTACAGATAGAGAAACAGCATGCTGAACTGAGAGTACAGATAGAGAAACAACACACTGAACTGAGAGTACAGATAGAGAAACAACACACTGAACTGAGAGTACAGATAGAGAAACAGCACACTGAACTGAGAGTACAGATAGAGAAACAACACACTGAACTGAGAGTACAGATAGAGAAACAGCACACTGAACTGAGAGTGCAGATAGAGAAACAGCACACTGAACTGAGAGTACAGATAGAGAAACAGCAAACTGAACTGAGATTACAGATAGAGAAACAGCACAATGAACAGAGAGTACAGATAGAGAAACAACACACTGAACTGAGAGTACAGATAGAGAAACTGCACACTGAACTGAGAGTACAGATAGAGAAACAGCACAATGAACAGAGAGTACAGATAGAGAAACAACACACTGAACTGAGAGTACAGATAGAGAAACAGCACACTGAACTGAGAGTACAGATAGTAAAACAGCACAATGAACTGAGAGTACAGACAGAGAAACAGCACAATGAACTGAGAGTACAGATAGAGAAACAGCACACTGAACTGAGAGTACAGATAGAGAAACAACACACTGAACTGAGAGTACCAATATAGAAACAGCACACTGAACTGAGAGTACAGATAGAGAAACAGCACAATGAACTGAGAGTACAGATAGAGAAACAGCACACTGAACTGAGAGTACAGATAGAGAAACAGCACACTGAACTGAGAGTACAGATAGAGAAACAGCACACTGAACAGAGAGTACAGATAGAGAAACAGCACACTGAACTGAGAGTACAGATAGAGAAACAGCACACTGAACTGAGAGTACAGATAGAGAAACAGCACACTGAACTGAGAGTACAGATAGAGAAACAACACACTGAACTGAGAGTACAGATAGAGAAACAGCACACTGAACTGAGAGTACAGATAGAGAAACAGCACACTGAACTGAGAGTACAGATAGAGAAAGAACAGACTGAACTGAGAGTACAGACAGAGAAACAGCACACTGAACTGAGAGTACAGATAGAGAAACAGCACACTGAACTGACAGTACAGATAGAGAAACAACACACTGAACTGAGAATACAGATAGAGAAACAGCACACTGAACTGAGAGTACAGATAGAGAAACAGCACACTGAACTGAGAGTACAGATAGAGAAACAACACACTGAACTGAGAATACAGATAGAGAAACAGCACACTGAACTGAGAGTACAGATAGAGAAACAGCACACCTGAACTGAGAGTACAGATAGAGAAACAGCACACTGAACTGAGAGTACAGATAGAGAAACAGCACACTGAACTGAGAGTACAGATAGAGAAACAGCACACTGAACTGAGAATACAGATAGAGAAACAGCACACTGAACTGTGAGTACAAATAGAGAAACAGCACACTGAACTGAGAGTACAGATAGAGAAAGAACACACTGAACTGAGAGTACAGATAGTGAAACAGCACACTGAACTGAGAGTACAGATAGAGAAACAGCACACTGAACTGAGAGTACAGATAGAGAAACAGCACACTGAACTGAGAATACAGATAGAGAAACAGCACACTGAACTGTGAGTACAAATAGAGAAACAGCACACTGAACAGAGAGTACAGATACAGAAACAAGACACTGAACTGAGAGTACAGATAGAGAAACAACACACTGAACTGAGAGTACAGATAGAGAAACAACACACTGAACTGAGAGTACAGACAGAGAAACAGCACACTGAACTGAGAGTACAGATAGAGAAACAGCACACTGAACTGAGAGTACAGATAGAGAAACAGCACACTGAACTGAGAGTACAGATAGAGAAACAGCACACTGAACTGAGAGTACAGATAGAGAAACAGCACACTGAACTGAGAGTACAGATAGAGAAACAGCACACTGAACTGAGAGTACAGATAGAGAAACAGCACACTGAACTGAGAGTACAAATAGAGAAAGAACACACTGAACTGAGAGTACAGATAGAGAAACAGCACACTGAACTGAGAGTACAGATAGATAAACAGCACACTGAACAGAGAGTACAGATAGAGAAACAACACACTGAACTGAGAGTACAGATAGAGAAACAGCACACTGAACAGAGAGTACAGATAGAGAAACAACACACTGAACTGAGAGTACAGATAGAGAAACAGCACACTGAACAGAGAGTACAGATAGAGAAACAACACACTGAACTGAGAGTACAGATAGAGAAACAGCACACTGAACAGAGAGTACAGATAGAGAAACAGCACGCTGAACTGAGAGTACAGATAGAGAAACAACACACTGAACTGAGAGTACAGATAGAGAAACAGCACTCTGAACTGAGAGTACAGATAGAGAAACAACACACTGAACTGAGAGTACAGATAGAGAAAGAACACACTGAACTGAGAGTACAGATAGAGAAACAGCACACTGAACTGAGAGTACAGATAGAGAAACAGCACACTGAACTGAGAGTACAGATAGAGAAACAGCACACTGAACTGAGAGTACAGATAGACAAACAACACACTGAACTGAGAGTACAGATAGAGAAAGAACACACTGAACTGAGAGTACAGATAGAGAAACAGCACACTGAACTGAGAGTACAGATAGAGAAACAACACACTGAACTGAGAGTACAGATAGAGAAACAACACACTGAACTGAGAGTACAGATAGAGAAACAGCACACTGAACTGAGAGTACAGATAGAGAAACAACACACTGAACTGAGAGTACAGATAGAGAAACAGCACACTGAACTGAGAGTACAGATAGAGAAACAGCACAATGAACAGAGAGTACAGATAGAGAAACAACACACTGAACTGAGAGTACAGATAGAGAAACAGCACACTGAACTGACAGTACAGACAGAGAAACAGCACACTGAACTGAGAGTACAGATAGAGAAACAACACACTGAACTGAGAGTACAGATAGAGAAACAACACACTGAACTGAGAGTACAGATAGAGAAACAGCACACTGAACTGAGAGTACAGATAGAGAAACAGCACACTGAACTGAGAGTACAGATAGAGAAACAGCACAATGAACTGAGAGTACAGATAGAGAAACAGCACACTGAACAGAGAGTACAGATAGAGAAACAGCACACTGAACTGAGAGTACAGAAAGAGAAACAACACACTGAACTGAGAGTACAGATAGAGAAACAGCACACTGAACAGAGAGTAGAGGTAGAGAAACAGCACACTGAACTGAGAGTACAGATAGAGAAACAGCACACTGAACTGAGAGTACAGATAGAGAAACAGCACACTGAACAGAGAGTACAGATAGAGAAACAGCACACTGAACTGAGAGTACAGATAGAGAAACAACACACTGAACTGAGAGTACAGATAGAGAAACAGCACACTGAACAGAGAGTACAGATAGAGAAACAGCACACTGAACTGAGAGTACAGATAGAGAAACAGCACAATGAACTGAGAGTACAGATAGAGAAACAGCACACTGAACTGAGAGTACAGATAGAGAAACAGCACACTGAACTGAGAATACAGATAGAGAAACAGCACACTGAACAGAGAGTACAGATAGAGAAACAGCACACTGAACTGAGAGTACAGATAGAGAAACAGCACACTGAACAGAGAGTACAGATAGAGAAACAGCATACTGAACTGAGAGTACAGATAGAGAAACAACACATTGAACTGAGAGTACAGATAGAGAAACAGCACACTGAACTGAGAGTACAGATAGAGAAACAACACACTGAACAGAGAGTACAGATAGAGAAACAGCACAATGAACTGAGAGTACAGATAGAGAAACAGCACACTGAACAGAGAGTACAGATAGAGAAACAGCACACTGAACTGAGAGTACAGATAGAGAAAGAACACACTGAACTGAGAGTACAGATAGAGAAACAGCACACTGAACAGAGAGTACAGATAGAGAAACAGCACACTGAACTGAGAGTACAGATAGAGAAACAGCACACTGAACTGACAGTACAGATAGAGAAACAGCACACTGAACTGAGAGTACAGATAGAGAAACAGCACACTGAACTGAGAGTACAGATAGAGAAAGAGCACACTGAACTGAGAGTACAGATAGAGAAACAGCACTCTGAACAGAGAGTACAGATAGAGAAACAGCACACTGAACTGAGAGTACAGATAAAGAAAGAACACACTGAACTGAGAGTACAGATAGAGAAACAGCACACTGAACTGAGAGTACAGATTGAGAAACAGCACACTGAACAGAGAGTACAGATAGAGAAACAGCACACTGAACTGAGAGTACAGATAGAGAAACAGCACACTGAACTGAGAGTACAGATAGAGAAAGAACACACTGAACTGAGAGTACAGATAGTGAAACAGCACACTGAACTGAGAGTACAGATAGAGAAACAGCACACTGAACTGAGAGTACAGATAGAGAAACAGCACACTGAACTGAGAGTACAGAAAGAGAAACAACACACTGAACTGAGAGTACAGATAGAGAAACAGCACACTGAACAGAGAGTACAGATAGAGAAACAACACACTGAACTGAGAGTACAGATAGAGAAACAGCACACTGAACAGAGAGTACTGAGAGAGAAACAACACACTGAACTGAGAGTACAGATAGAGAAACAGCACACTGAACAGAGAGTACAGATAGAGAAACAGCATGCTGAACTGAGAGTACAGATAGAGAAACAACACACTGAACAGAGAGTACAGATAGAGAAACAGCACACTGAACTGAGAGTACAGATAGAGAAACAGCACAATGAACTGAGAGTACAGATAGAGAAACAGCACACTGAACTGAGAGTACAGATAGAGAAACAGCACACTGAACTGAGAATACAGATAGAGAAACAGCACACTGAACAGAGAGTACAGATAGAGAAACAGCACACTGAACTGAGAGTACAGATAGAGAAACAGCACACTGAACAGAGAGTACAGATAGAGAAACAGCATACTGAACTGAGAGTACAGATAGAGAAACAACACATTGAACTGAGAGTACAGATAGAGAAACAGCACACTGAACTGAGAGTACAGATAGAGAAACAACACACTGAACAGAGAGTACAGATAGAGAAACAGCACAATGAACTGAGAGTACAGATAGAGAAACAGCACACTGAACAGAGAGTACAGATAGAGAAACAGCACACTGAACTGAGAGTACAGATAGAGAAAGAACACACTGAACTGAGAGTACAGATAGAGAAACAGCACACTGAACAGAGAGTACAGATAGAGAAACAGCACACTGAACTGAGAGTACAGATAGAGAAACAGCACACTGAACTGACAGTACAGATAGAGAAACAGCACACTGAACTGAGAGTACAGATAGAGAAACAGCACACTGAACTGAGAGTACAGATAGAGAAAGAGCACACTGAACTGAGAGTACAGATAGAGAAACAGCACTCTGAACAGAGAATACAGATAGAGAAACATCACACTGAACTGAGAGTACAGATAGAGAAACAGCACACTGAACTGAGAGTACAGATAGAGAAACAGCACACTGAACAGAGAGTACAGATAGAGAAACAGCACACTGAACTGAGAGTACAGATAGAGAAACAGCACACTGAACTGAGAGTACAGATAGAGAAACAGCACACTGAACTGAGAGTACAGATAGAGAAACAGCACACTGAACTGAGAGTACAGATAGAGAAAGAACACACTGAACTGAGAGTACAGATAGTGAAACAGCACACTGAACTGAGAGTACAGATAGAGAAACAGCACACTGAACTGAGAGTACAGATAGAGAAACAGCACACTGAACTGAGAGTACAGAAAGAGAAACAACACACTGAACTGAGAGTACAGATAGAGAAACAGCACACTGAACAGAGAGTACAGATAGAGAAACAACACACTGAACTGAGAGTACAGATAGAGAAACAGCACACTGAACAGAGAGTACTGAGAGAGAAACAACACACTGAACTGAGAGTACAGATAGAGAAACAGCACACTGAACAGAGAGTACAGATAGAGAAACAGCATGCTGAACTGAGAGTACAGATAGAGAAACAACACACTGAACTGAGAGTACAGATAGAGAAACAACACACTGAACTGAGAGTACAGATAGAGAAACAGCACTCTGAACTGAGAGTACAGATAGAGAAACAGCACACTGAACTGAGAGTACAGATAGAGAAACAACACACTGAACTGAGAGTACAGACAGAGAAACAACACACTGAACTGAGAGTACAGATAGAGAAACAGCACACTGAACTGAGAGTACAGATAGAGAAACAGCACACTGAACTGAGAGTACAGATAGAGAAACAGCACACTGAACTGAGAGTACAGATAGAGAAACAGCACACTGAACTGAGAGTACAGATAGAGAAACAGCACACTGAACTGAGAGTACAAATAGAGAAAGAACACACTGAACTGAGAGTACAGATAGAGAAACAGCACACTGAACTGAGAGTACAGATAGATAAACAGCACACTGAACAGAGAGTACAGATAGAGAAACAACACACTGAACTGAGAGTACAGATAGAGAAACAGCACACTGAACTGAGAGTACAGATAGAGAAACAGCACACTGAACAGAGAGTACAGATAGAGAAACAACACACTGAACTGAGAGTACAGATAGAGAAACAGCACACTGAACAGAGAGTACAGATAGAGAAACAGCACGCTGAACTGAGAGTACAGATAGAGAAACAACACACTGAACTAAGAGTACAGATAGAGAAACAGCACTCTGAACTGAGAGTACAGATAGAGAAACAACACACTGAACTGAGAGTACAGATAGAGAAAGAACACACTGAACTGAGAGTACAGATAGAGAAACAGCACACTGAACTGAGAGTACAGATAGAGAAACAGCACACTGAACTGAGAGTACAGATAGAGAAACAACACACTGAACTGAGAGTACAGATAGAGAAACAGCACACTGAACTGAGAGTACAGATAGAGAAAGAACACACTGAACTGAGAGTACAGATAGAGAAACAGCACACTGAACTGAGAGTACAGATAGAGAAACAACACACTGAACTGAGAGTACAGATAGAGAAACAACACACTGAACTGAGAGTACAGATAGAGAAACAGCATACTGAACTGAGAGTACAGATAGAGAAACAACACACTGAACTGAGAGTACAGAGAGAGAAACAGCACACTGAACTGAGAGTACAGATACAGAAACAGCACAATGAACAGAGAGTACAGATAGAGAAACAACACACTGAACTGAGAGTACAGATAGCGAAACAGCACACTGAACTGACAGTACAGACAGAGAAACAGCACACTGAACTGAGAGTACAGATAGAGAAACAGCACAATGAACAGAGAGTACAGATAGAGAAACAACACACTGAACTGAGAGTACAGATAGAGAAACAGCACACTGAACTGAGAGTACAGATAAAGAAACAGCACACTGAACTGAGAGTACAGATAGAGAAACAGCACACTGAACTGAGAATACAGATAGAGAAACAACACACTGAACTGAGAGTACAGATAGAGAAACAGCACACTTAACTGAGAGTACAGCTAGAGAAACAGCACAATGAACTGAGAGTACAGATAGAGAAACAGCACACTGAACAGAGAGTACAGATAGAGAAACAGCACACTGAACTGAGAGTACAGATAGAGAAACAGCACAATGAACTGAGAGTACAGATAGAGAAACAGCACACTGAACTGAGAGTACAGATAGAGAAACAGCACACTGAACTGAGAATACAGATAGAGAAACAGCACACTGAACAGAGAGTACAGATAGAGAAACAGCACACTGAACTGAGAGTACAGATAGAGAAACAGCACACTGAACAGAGAGTACAGATAGAGAAACAGCATACTGAACTGAGAGTACAGATAGAGAAACAACACATTGAACTGAGAGTACAGATAGAGAAACAGCACACTGAACTGAGAGTACAGATAGAGAAACAACACACTGAACAGAGAGTACAGATAGAGAAACAGCACAATGAACTGAGAGTATAGATAGAGAAACAGCACACTGAACAGAGAGTACAGATAGAGAAACAGCACACTGAACTGAGAGTACAGATAGAGAAACAACACACTGAACTGAGAGTACAGACAGAGAAACAGCACACTGAACTGAGAGTACAGACAGAGAAACAGCACACTGAACTGAGAGTACAGATAGAGAAACAGCACAATGAACAGAGAGTACAGATAGAGAAAGAACACACTGAACTGAGAGTACAGATAGTGAAACAGCACACTGAACTGAGAGTACAGATAGAGAAACAACACACTGAACTGAGAGTACAGATAGAGAAACAGCACACTGAACTGAGAGTACAGATAGAGAAACAGCACAATGAACAGAGAGTACAGATAGAGAAACAACACACTGAACTGAGAGTACAGATAGAGAAACAGCACACTGAACTGACAGGATAGACAGAGAAACAGCACACTGAACTGAGAGTACAGATGGAGAAACAGCACAATGAACAGAGAGTACAGATAGAGAAACAACACACTGAACTGAGAATACAGATAGAGAAACAACACACTGAACTGAGAGTACAGCTAGAGAAACAGCACACTGAACTGAGAATACAGATAGAGAAACAACACACTGAACAGAGAGTACAGATAGAGAAACAGCACACTGAACTGAGAGTACAGCTAGAGAAACAGCACAATGAACTGAGAGTACAGATAGAGAAACAGCACACTGAACAGAGAGTGCAGATAGAGAAACAGCACACTGAACTGAGAGTACAGATAGAGAAACAGCACACTGAACTGAGAGTACAGATAGAGAAACAACACACTGAACTGAGAGTACAGATAGAGAAACAGCACACTGAACTGACAGTATAGACAGAGAAAGAACACACTGAACTGAGAGTACAGATAGAGAAACAGCACAATGAACAGAGAGTACAGATAGAGAAACAACACACTGAACTGAGAATACAGATAGAGAAACAACACACTGAACTGAGAGTACAGATAGAGAAACAGCACACTGAACTGAGAGTACAGCTAGAGAAAGAACACACTGAACTGAGAATACAGATAGAGAAACAACACACTGAACTGAGAGTACAGATAGAGAAACAGCACACTGAACTGAGAGTACAGCTAGAGGAACAGCACAATGAACTGAGAGTACAGATAGAGAAATAGCACACTGAACAGAGAGTACAGATAGAGAAACAGCACACTGAACTGAGAGTACAGATAGAGAAACAGCACACTGAACAGAGAGTACAGATAGAGAAACAGCACACTGAACTGAGAGTACAGATAGAGAAACAGCACACTGAACAGAGAGTACAGATAGAGAAACAGCACACTGAACTGAGAGTACAGATAGAGAAACAACACACTGAACTGAGAGTACAGATAGAGAAACAGCACACTGAACTGAGAGTACAGATAGAGAAACAACACACTGAACTGAGAGTACAGATAGAGAAACAACACACTGAACAGAGAGTACAGATAGAGAAACAGCACAATGAACTGAGAGTACAGATAGAGAAACCGCACACTGAACAGAGAGTACAGATAGAGAAACAGCACACTGAACTGAGAGTACAGATAGAGAAACAACACACTGAACTGAGAGTACAGACAGAGAAACAGTCAATGAACTGAGAGTACAGATAGAGAAACAGCACACTGAACTGAGAGTACAGATAGAGAAACAGCACACTGAACTGAGAGTACAGACAGAGAAACAGCACACTGAACTGAGAGTACAGATAAAGAAACAGCACACTGATCTGAGAGTACAGATAGAGAAAGAACACACTGAACAGAGAGTACAGATAGAGAAACAGCACACTGAACTGAGAGTACAGATAGAGAAACAGCACACTGAACTGAGAGTACAGATAGAGAAACAGCACACTGAACTGAGAGTACAGATAGAGAAACAAAACACTGAACTGAGAGTACAGATAGAGAAACAGCACACTGAACTGAGAGTACAGATAAAGAAACAGCACACTGAACTGAGAGTACAGATAGATAAACAGCACACTGAACTGAGAGTACAGATAGAGAAACAGCACACTGAACTGAGAGTACAGATAGATAAACAGCACACTGAACTGAGAGTACAGATAGAGAAACAGCACACTGAACTGAGAGTACAGATAGAGAAAGAACACACTGAACTGAGAGTACAGATAGAGAAACAGCACACTGAACAGAGAGTACAGATAGAGAATCAACATACTGAACTGAGAGTAAAGATAGAGAAACAGCACACTGAACTGAGAGTACAGATAGAGAAACAACACACTGAACTGAGAGTACAGATAGAGAAAAAGCACACTGAACAGAGAGTACAGATAGAGAAACAACACACTGAACTGAGAGTACAGATAGAGAAACAGCACACTGAACAGAGAGTACAGATAGAGAAAGAACACACTGAACTGAGAGTACAGATAAAGAAACAGCACACTGAACGGAGAGTACAGATAGAGAAACAGCACACTGAACTGAGAGTACAGATAGAGAAACAACACACTGAACTGAGAGTACAGATAGAGAAACAGCACACTGAACTGAGAGTACAGATAGAGAAACAACACACTGAACTGAGAATACAGATAGAGAAACAACACACTGAACTGAGAGTACAGGTAGAGAAACAACACACTGAACTGAGAGTACAGATAGAGAAACAGCACACTGAACTGAGAGTACAGATAGAGAAACAGCACACTGAACTGAGAGTACAGATAGAGAAACAGCACACTGAACTGAGAGTACAGATAGAGAAACAGCACACTGAACTGAGAGTACAGATAGAGAAACAGCACACTGAACAGACAGTACAGATAGAGAAACAACACACTGAACTGAGAGTACAGATAGAGAAACAGCACACTGAACAGAGAATACAGATAGAGAAACAGCACACTGAACTGAGAGTACAGATAGAGAAACAGCACACTGAACTGAGAGTACAGATAGAGAAACAGCACACTGAACAGAGAGTACAGATAGAGAAACAGCACACTGAACTGAGAGTACAGATAGAGAAACAACACACTGAACTGAGAGTACAGATAGAGAAACAGCACACTGAACAGAGAGTACAGATAGAGAAACAGCACACTGAACTGAGAGTACAGATAGAGAAACAACACACTGAACTGAGAGTACAGATAGAGAAACAGCACAATGAACTGAGAGTACAGATAGAGAAACAGCACACTGAACTTAGAGTACAGATAGAGAAACAGCACACTGAACTGAGAGTACAGATAGAGAAACAACACAATGAACTGAGAGTACAGATAGAGAAACAACACACTGAACTGAGAGTACAGATAGAGAAACAGCACACTGAACTGAGAGTACAGATAGAGAAACAGCACACTTAACTGAGAGTACAGATAGAGAAACAGCACACTGAACTGAGAGTACAGATAGAGAAACAGCACACTGAACAGAGAGTACAGATAGAGAAACAGCACACTGAACTGAGAGTACAGATAGAGAAACAGCACACTGAACTGAGAGTACAGATAGAGAAACAGCACAATGAACAGAGAGTACAGATAGAGAAACAACACAATGAACTGAGAGTACAGATAGAGAAACAGCACACTGAACTGAGAGTACAGATAGAGAAAGAACACACTGAACTGAGAGTACAGATAGAGAAACAGCACACTGAACTGAGAGTACAGATAGAGAAACAGCACACTGAACTGAGAGTACAGATAGAGAAACAGCACACTGAACTGAGAGTACAGATAGAGAAACAGCACACTGAACTGAGAGTACAGATAGAGAAACAGCACAATGAACAGAGAGTACAGATAGAGAAACAACACACTGAACTGAGAGTACAGATAGAGAAACAACACACTGAACTGAGAGTACAGATAGAGAAAGAACACACTGAACTGAGAGTACAGATAGAGAAACAGCACACTGAACTGAGAGTACAGATAGAGAAACAGCACACTGAACTGAGAGTACAGGTAGAGAAACAGCACACTGAACTGAGAGTACAGGTAGAGAAACAGCACACTGAACTGAGAGTACAGATAGAGAAACAACACACTGAACTGAGAGTACAGATAGAGAAAGAACACACTGAACTGAGAGTACAGATAGAGAAACAGCACACTGAACTGAGAGTACAGATAGAGAAACAACACACTGAACTGAGAGTACAGATAGAGAAACAACACACTGAACTGAGAGTACAGATAGAGAAACAGCACACTGAACTGAGAGTACAGATAGAGAAACAGCACAATGAACAGAGAGTACAGATAGAGAAACAACACACTGAACTGAGAGTACAGATAGAGAAACAGCACACTGAACTGACAGTATAGACAGAGAAACAGCACACTGAACTGAGAGTACAGATAGAGAAACAGCACACTGAACTGAGAGTACAGATAGAGAAACAGCACACTGAACAGAGAGTACAGATAGAGAAACAGCACACTGAACTGAGAGTACAGATAGAGAAACAACACACTGAACTGAGAGTACAGATAGAGAAACAGCACACTGAACAGAGAGTAGAGGTAGAGAAACAGCACAATGAACTGAGAGTACAGATAGAGAAACAGCACACAGAACAGAGAGTACAGATAGAGAAACAGCACACTGAACTGAGAGTACAGATAGAGAAACAGCACAATGAACTGAGAGTACAGATAGAGAAACAGCACACTGAACTGAGAGTACAGATAGAGAAACAGCACACTGAACTGAGAATACAGATAGAGAAACAGCACACTGAACTGAGAGTACAGATAGAGAAACAACACATTGAACTGAGAGTACAGATAGAGAAACAGCACACTGAACTGAGAGTACAGATAGAGAAACAACACACTGAACAGAGAGTACAGATAGAGAAACAGCACAATGAACTGAGAGTACAGATAGAGAAACAGCACACTGAACAGAGAGTACAGATAGAGAAACAGCACACTGAACTGAGAGTACAGATTGAGAAACAACACACTGAACTGAGAGTACAGACAGAGAAACAGCACAATGAACTGAGAGTACAGATAGAGAAACAGCACACTGAACTGAGAGTACAGGTAGAGAAACAGCATACTGAACTGAGAGTACAGATAGAGAAACAGCACAATGAACTGAGAGTACAGATAGAGAAACAGCACACTGAACTGAGAGTACAGATAAAGAAACAGCACAATGAACTGAGAGTACAGATAGATAAACAGCACACTGAACTGAGAGTACAGATAGAGAAACAGCACACTGAACTGAGAGTACAGATAGATAAACAGCACACTGAACTGAGAGTACAGATAGAGAAACAGCACACTGAACTGAGAGTACAGATAGAGAAAGAACACACTGAACTGAGAGTACAGATAGAGAAACAGCACACTGAACAGAGAGTACAGATAGAGAAAAAACACACTGAACTTAGAGTACAGACAGAGAAACAGCACACTGAACTGAGAGTACAGATAGAGAAACAACACACTGAACTGAGAGTACAGATAGAGAAACAGCACACTGAACAGAGAGTACAGATAGAGAAGCAACACACTGAACTGAGAGTACAGATAAAGAAACAGCACACTGAACTGAGAGTACAGATAGAGAAACAGCACACTGAACTGAGAGTACAGATAGAGAAACAACACACTGAACTGAGTGTACAGATAGAGAAACAGCACACTGAACTGAGAGTACAGATACAGAAACAACACACTGAACTGAGAATACAGATAGAGAAACAACACACTGAACTGAGAGTACAGATAGAGAAACAGCACACTGAACTGAGAGTACAGATAGAGAAACAGCACACTGAACTGAGAGTACAGATAGAGAAACAGCACACTGAACTGAGAGTACAGATAAAGAAACAGCACACTGAACTGAGAGTACAGATAGATAAACAGCACACTGAACTGAGAGTACAGATAGAGAAACAGCACACTGAACTGAGAGTACAGATAGATAAACAGCACACTGAACTGAGAGTACAGATAGAGAAACAGCACACTGAACTGAGAGTACAGATAGAGAAAGAACACACTGAACTGAGAGTACAGATAGAGAAACAGCACACTGAACTGAGAGTACAGATAGAGAAACAACACACTGAACTGAGAGTACAGATAGAGAAACAGCACACTGAACAGAGAGTACAGATAGAGAAACAACACACTGAACTGAGAGTACAGATAGAGAAGCAGCACACTGAACTGAGAGTACAGATCGAGAAAGAACACAGTGAACTGAGAGTACAGATAAAGAAACAGCACACTGAACTGAGAGTACAGATAGAGAAACAGCACACTGAACTGAGAGTACAGATAGAGAAACAACACACTGAACTGAGTGTACAGATAGAGAAACAGCACACTGAACTGAGAGTACAGATACAGAAACAACACACTGAACTGAGAATACAGATAGAGAAACAACACACTGAACTGAGAGTACAGATAGAGAAACAGCACACTGATCTGAGAGTACAGATAGAGAAAGAACACACTGAACAGAGAGTACAGGTAGAGAAACTGCACACTGAACTGAGAGTACAGATAGAGAAACTGCACACTGAACTGAGAGTACAGATAGAGAAACAACACACTGAACTGAGAGTACAGATAGAGAAACAGCACACTGAACTGAGAGTACAGATAGAGAAACAACACACTGAACTGAGAGTACAGATAGAGAAACAGCACACTGAACTGAGAGTACAGATAGAGAAACAGCACAATGAACAGAGAGTACAGATAGAGAAACAACACACTGAACTGAGAGTACAGATAGAGAAACAGCACACTGAACTGACAGTATAGACAGAGAAACAGCACACTGAACTGAGAGTACAGATAGAGAAACAGCAGAATGAACAGAGAGTACAGATAGAGAAACAACACACTGAACTGAGAATACAGATAGAGAAACAACACACTGAACTGAGATTACAGATAGAGAATCAACACACTGAACTGAGAGTACAGACAGAGAAACAGCACACTGAACTGAGAGTACAGATAGAGAAACAGCACACTGATCTGAGAGTACAGATAGAGAAAGAACACACTGAACAGAGAGTACAGATAGAGAAAGAACACACTGAACTGAGAGTACAGATAGAGAAACAGCACACTGAACTGAGAGTACAGATAGAGAAACAGCACACTGAACTGAGAGTACAGATAGAGAATCAACACACTGAACTGAGAGTAAAGATAGAGAAACAACACACTGAACTGAGAGTACAGATCGAGAAACAACACACTGAACAGAGAGTACAGGTAGAGAAACAGCACACTGAACAGAGAGTACAGATAGAGAAAGAACACACTGAACTGAGAGTACAGATAAAGAAACAGCACACTGAACTGAGAGTACAGATAGAGAAACAGCACACTGAACAGAGAGTACAGATAGAGAAAGAACACACTGAACTGAGAGTACAGACAGAGAAACAGCACACTGAACAGAGAGTACAGATAGAGAAAGAACACACTGAACTGAGAGTACAGATAAAGAAACAGCACACTGAACGGAGAGTACAGATAGAGAAACAACACACTGAACTGAGAGTACAGGTAGAGAAACAACACACTGAACTGAGAGTACAGATCGAGAAACAACACACTGAACAGAGAGTACAGGTAGAGAAACAGCACACTGAACAGAGAGTACAGATAGAGAAAGAACACACTGAACTGAGAGTACAGATAAAGAAACAGCACACTGAACGGAGAGTACAGATAGAGAAACAGCACACTGAACTGAGAGTACAGATAGAGAAACAACACACTGAACTGAGAGTACAGGTAGAGAAACAACACACTGAACTGAGAGTACAGATCGAGAAACAACACACTGAACAGAGAGTACAGATAGAGAAACAGCACAATGAACTGAGAGTACAGATAGAGAAACCGCACACTGAACAGAGAGTACAGATAGAGAAACAACACACTGAACTGAGAGTACAGATAGAGAAACAGCACACTGAACTGACAGTACAGACAGAGAAAGAACACACTGAACTGAGAGTACAGATAGAGAAACAGCACAATGAACAGAGAGTACAGATAGAGAAACAACACACTGAACTGAGAATACAGATAGAGAAACAACACACTGAACTGAGAGTACAGATAGAGAAACAGCACACTGAACTGAGAGTACAGCTAGAGAAAGAACACACTGAACTGAGAGTACAGATAGAGAAACAACACACTGAACTGAGAGTACAGATAGAGAAACAGCACACTGAACTGAGAGTACAGATAGAGAAACAGCACACTGAACTGAGAGTACAGATAGAGAAACAACACACTGAACTGAGAGTACAGATAGAGAAACAGCACAATGAACTGAGAGTACAGATAGAGAAACAGCACACTGAACTGAGAGTACAGATAGAGAAACAGCACACTGAACTGAGAGTACAGATAGAGAAACAACACAATGAACTGAGAGTACAGATAGAGAAACAACACACTGAACTGAGAGTACAGATAGAGAAACAGCACACTGAACTGAGAGTACAGATAGAGAAACAACACACTGAACTGAGAGTACAGATAGAGAAACAGCACACTGAACTGAGAGTACAGATAGAGAAACAGCACACTTAACTGAGAGTACAGATAGAGAAACAGCACACTGAACTGAGAGTACAGATAGAGAAACAGCACACTGAACTGAGAGTACAGATAGAGAAACAGCACACTGAACTGAGAGTACAGATAGAGAAACAGCACACTGAACTGAGAGTACAGATAGAGAAACAACACACTGAACTGAGAATACAGATAGAGAAACAACACACTGAACTGAGAGTACAGATAGAGAAACAGCACACTGAACTGAGAGTACAGATAGAGAAACAGCACACTGAACTGAGAGTACAGATAGAGAAACAGCACACTGAACAGAGAGTACAGATAGAGAAACAGCACACTGAACTGAGAGTACAGATAGAGAAACAACACACTGAACTGAGAGTACAGATAGAGAAACAGCACACTGAACAGAGAGTACAGATAGAGAAACAGCACAATGAACTGAGAGTACAGATAGAGAAACAGCACACTGAACAGAGAGTACAGATAGAGAAACAGCACACTGAACTGAGAGTACAGATAGAGAAACAGCACAATGAACTGAGAGTACAGATAGAGAAACAGCACACTGAACTGAGAGTACAGATAGAGAAACAGCACACTGAACTGAGTGTACAGATAGAGAAACAGCACACTGAACAGAGAGTACAGATAGAGAAACAGCACACTGAACTGAGAGTACAGATAGAGAAACAGCACACTGAACAGAGAGTACAGATAGAGAAACAGCACACTGAACTGAGAGTACAGATAGAGAAACAACACACTGAACTGAGAGTACAGATAGAGAAACAGCACACTGAACTGAGAGTACAGATAGAGAAACAACACACTGAACAGAGAGTACAGATAGAGAAACAGCACAATGAACTGAGAGTACAGATAGAGAAACCGCACACTGAACAGAGAGTACAGATAGAGAAACAGCACACTGAACTGAGAGTACAGATAGAGAAACAACACACTGAACTGAGAGTACAGACAGAGAAACAGCACAATGAACTGAGAGTACAGATAGAGAAACAGCACACTGAACTGAGAGTACAGATAGAGAAACAGCACACTGAACTGAGAGTACAGACAGAGAAACAGCACACTGAACTGAGAGTACAGATAGAGAAACAGCACACTGATCTGAGAGTACAGATAGAGAAAGAACACACTGAACAGAGAGTACAGATAGAGAAACAGCACACTGAACTGAGAGTACAGATAGAGAAACAGCACACTGAACTGAGAGTACAGATAGAGAAACAGCACACTGAACTGAGAGTACAGATAGAGAATCAACACACTGAACTGAGAGTAAAGATAGAGAAACAACACACTGAACTGAGAGTACAGATCGAGAAACAACACACTGAACAGAGAGTACAGGTAGAGAAACAGCACACTGAACTGAGAGTACAGATAGAGAAAGAACACACTGAACTGAGAGTACAGATAAAGAAACAGCACACTGAACTGAGAGTACAGATAGAGAAACAGCACACTGAACAGAGAGTACAGATAGAGAAAGAACACATTGAACTGAGAGTACAGATAGAGAAACAGCACACTGAACAGAGAGTACAGATAGAGAAAGAACACACTGAACTGAGAGTACAGATAAAGAAACAGCACACTGAACTGAGAGTACAGATAGAGAATCAACACACTGAACTGAGAGTAAAGATAGAGAAACAACACACTGAACTGAGAGTACAGATCGAGAAACAACACACTGAACAGAGAGTACAGGTAGAGAAACAGCACACTGAACAGAGAGTACAGATAGAGAAAGAACACACTGAACTGAGAGTACAGATAAAGAAACAGCACACTGAACTGAGAATACAGATAGAGAAACAGCACACTGAACTGAGAGTACAGATAGAGAAACAGCACACTGAACTGAGAGTACAGATAGAGAAACAACACACTGAACAGAGAGTACAGATAGAGAAACAGCACAATGAACTGAGAGTACAGATAGAGAAACCGCACACTGAACAGAGAGTACAGATAGAGAAACAGCACACTGAACAGAGAGTACAGATAGAGAAAGAACACACTGAACTGAGAGTACAGATAAAGAAACAGCACACTGAACTGAGAGTACAGATAGATAAACAGCACACGGAACTGAGAGTACAGATAGAGAAACAGCACACTGAACTGAGAGTACAGATAGAGAAACAACACACTGAACAGAGAGTACAGATAGAGAAACAGCACAATGAACTGAGAGTACAGATAGAGAAACCGCACACTGAACAGAGAGTACAGATAGAGAAACAGCACACTGAACTGAGAGTACAGATAGAGAAACAACACACTGAACTGAGAGTACAGATAGAGAAACAACACACTGAACTGAGAGTACAGATAGAGAAACAGCACACTGAACTGAGAGTACAGATAGAGAATCAACACACTGAACTGAGAGTACAGACAGAGAAACAGCACACTGAACTGAGAGTACAGATAGAGAAACAGCACACTGATCTGAGAGTACAGATAGAGAAAGAACACACTGAACAGAGAGTACAGATAGAGAAAGAACACACTGAACTGAGAGTACAGATAGAGAAACAGCACACTGAACTGAGAGTACAGATAGAGAAACAGCACACTGAACTGAGAGTACAGATAGAGAATCAACACACTGAACTGAGAGTAAAGATAGAGAAACAACACACTGAACTGAGAGTACAGATCGAGAAACAACACACTGAACAGAGAGTACAGGTAGAGAAACAGCACACTGAACAGAGAGTACAGATAGAGAAAGAACACACTGAACTGAGAGTACAGATAAAGAAACAGCACACTGAACTGAGAGTACAGATAGAGAAACAGCACACTGAACAGAGAGTACAGATAGAGAAAGAACACACTGAACTGAGAGTACAGATAGAGAAACAGCACACTGAACAGAGAGTACAGATAGAGAAAGAACACACTGAACTGAGAGTACAGATAAAGAAACAGCACACTGAACGGAGAGTACAGATAGAGAAACAACACACTGAACTGAGAGTACAGGTAGAGAAACAACACACTGAACTGAGAGTACAGATCGAGAAACAACACACTGAACAGAGAGTACAGGTAGAGAAACAGCACACTGAACAGAGAGTACAGATAGAGAAAGAACACACTGAACTGAGAGTGCAGATAAAGAAACAGCACACTGAACGGAGAGTACAGATAGAGAAACAGCACACTGAACTGAGAGTACAGATAGAGAAACAACACACTGAACTGAGAGTACAGGTAGAGAAACAACACACTGAACTGAGAGTACAGATCGAGAAACAACACACTGAACAGAGAGTACAGATAGAGAAACAGCACAATGAACTGAGAGTACAGATAGAGAAACAACACACTGAACTGAGAGTACAGATAGAGAAACAACACACTGAACTGAGAGTACAGATAGAGAAACAGCACACTGAACTGAGAGTACAGATAGAGAATCAACACACTGAACTGAGAGTACAGACAGAGAAACAGCACACTGAACTGAGAGTACAGATAGAGAAACAGCACACTGATCTGAGAGTACAGATAGAGAAAGAACACACTGAACAGAGAGTACAGATAGAGAAAGAACACACTGAACTGAGAGTACAGATAGAGAAACAGCACACTGAACTGAGAGTACAGATAGAGAAACAGCACACTGAACTGAGAGTACGGATAGAGAATCAACACACTGAACTGAGAGTAAAGATAGAGAAACAACACACTGAACTGAGAGTACAGATCGAGAAACAACACACTGAACAGAGAGTACAGGTAGAGAAACAGCACACTGAACAGAGAGTACAGATAGAGAAAGAACACACTGAACTGAGAGTACAGATAAAGAAACAGCACACTGAACTGAGAGTACAGATAGAGAAACAGCACACTGAACAGAGAGTACAGATAGAGAAAGAACACACTGAACTGAGAGTACAGATAGAGAAACAGCACACTGAACAGAGAGTACAGATAGAGAAACAGCACACTGAACTGAGAGTACAGATAGAGAAACAGCACACTGAACTGAGAGTACAGATAGAGAAACAGCACACTGAACAGAGAGTACAGATAGAGAAACAGCACACTGAACTGAGAGTACAGATAGAGAAACAGCACACTGAACAGAGAGTACAGATAGAGAAACAGCACACTGAACTGAGAGTACAGATAGAGAAACAACACACTGAACTGAGAGTACAGATAGAGAAACAGCACACTGAACTGAGAGTACAGATAGAGAAACAACACACTGAACAGAGAGTACAGATAGAGAAACAGCACAATGAACTGAGAGTACAGATAGAGAAACCGCACACTGAACAGAGAGTACAGATAGAGAAACAGCACACTGAACTGAGAGTACAGATAGAGAAACAACACACTGAACTGAGAGTACAGACAGAGAAACAGCACAATGAACTGAGAGTACAGATAGAGAAACAGCACACTGAACTGAGAGTACAGATAGAGAAACAGCACACTGAACTGAGAGTACAGACAGAGAAACAGCACACTGAACTGAGAGTACAGATAGAGAAACAGCACACTGATCTGAGAGTACAGATAGAGAAAGAACACACTGAACAGAGAGTACAGATAGAGAAACAGCACACTGAACTGAGAGTACAGATAGAGAAACAGCACACTGAACTGAGAGTACAGATAGAGAAACAGCACACTGAACTGAGAGTACAGATAGAGAATCAACACACTGAACTGAGAGTAAAGATAGAGAAACAACACACTGAACTGAGAGTACAGATCGAGAAACAACACACTGAACAGAGAGTACAGGTAGAGAAACAGCACACTGAACAGAGAGTACAGATAGAGAAAGAACACACTGAACTGAGAGTACAGATAAAGAAACAGCACACTGAACTGAGAGTACAGATAGAGAAACAGCACACTGAACAGAGAGTACAGATAGAGAAAGAACACATTGAACTGAGAGTACAGATAGAGAAACAGCACACTGAACAGAGAGTACAGATAGAGAAAGAACACACTGAACTGAGAGTACAGATAAAGAAACAGCACACTGAACTGAGAGTACAGATAGAGAATCAACACACTGAACTGAGAGTAAAGATAGAGAAACAACACACTGAACTGAGAGTACAGATCGAGAAACAACACACTGAACAGAGAGTACAGGTAGAGAAACAGCACACTGAACAGAGAGTACAGATAGAGAAAGAACACACTGAACTGAGAGTACAGATAAAGAAACAGCACACTGAACTGAGAATACAGATAGAGAAACAGCACACTGAACTGAGAGTACAGATAGAGAAACAGCACACTGAACTGAGAGTACAGATAGAGAAACAACACACTGAACAGAGAGTACAGATAGAGAAACAGCACAATGAACTGAGAGTACAGATAGAGAAACCGCACACTGAACAGAGAGTACAGATAGAGAAACAGCACACTGAACAGAGAGTACAGATAGAGAAAGAACACACTGAACTGAGAGTACAGATATAGAAACAGCACACTGAACTGAGAGTACAGATAGAGAAACAGCACACTGAACTGAGAGTACAGATAGAGAAACAGCACACTGAACTGAGAGTACAGATAGAGAAACAACACACTGAACAGAGAGTACAGATAGAGAAACAGCACAATGAACTGAGAGTACAGATAGAGAAACCGCACACTGAACAGAGAGCACAGATAGAGAAACAGCACACTGAACTGAGAGTACAGATAGAGAAACAACACACTGAACTGAGAGTACAGATAGAGAAACAACACACTGAACTGAGAGTACAGATAGAGAAACAGCACACTGAACTGAGAGTACAGATAGAGAATCAACACACTGAACTGAGAGTACAGACAGAGAAACAGCACACTGAACTGAGAGTACAGATAGAGAAACAGCACACTGATCTGAGAGTACAGATAGAGAAAGAACACACTGAACAGAGAGTACAGATAGAGAAAGAACACACTGAACTGAGAGTACAGATAGAGAAACAGCACACTGAACTGAGAGTACAGATAGAGAAACAGCACACTGAACTGAGAGTACAGATAGAGAATCAACACACTGAACTGAGAGTAAAGATAGAGAAACAACACACTGAACTGAGAGTACAGATCGAGAAACAACACACTGAACAGAGAGTACAGGTAGAGAAACAGCACACTGAACAGAGAGTACAGATAGAGAAAGAACACACTGAACTGAGAGTACAGATAAAGAAACCGCACACTGAACTGAGAGTACAGATAGAGAAACAGCACACTGAACAGAGAGTACAGATAGAGAAAGAACACACTGAACTGAGAGTACAGATAGAGAAACAGCACACTGAACAGAGAGTACAGATAGAGAAAGAACACACTGAACTGAGAGTACAGATAAAGAAACAGCACACTGAACGGAGAGTACAGATAGAGAAACAACACACTGAACTGAGAGTACAGGTAGAGAAACAACACACTGAACTGAGAGTACAGATCGAGAAACAACACAGTGAACAGAGAGTACAGGTAGAGAAACAGCACACTGAACAGAGAGTACAGATAGAGAAAGAACACACTGAACTGAGAGTACAGATAAAGAAACAGCACACTGAACGGAGAGTACAGATAGAGAAACAGCACACTGAACTGAGAGTACAGATAGAGAAACAACACACTGAACTGAGAGTACAGATAGAGAAACAACACACTGAACTGAGAGTACAGATCGAGAAACAACACACTGAACAGAGAGTACAGATAGAGAAACAGCACAATGAACTGAGAGTACAGATAGAGAAACCGCACACTGAACAGAGAGTACAGATAGAGAAACAGCACACTGAACTGAGAGTACAGATAGAGAAACAACACACTGAACTGAGAGTACAGATAGAGAAACAACACACTGAACTGAGAGTACAGATAGAGAAACAGCACACTGAACTGAGAGTACAGATAGAGAATCAACACACTGAACTGAGAGTACAGACAGAGAAACAGCACACTGAACTGAGAGTACAGATAGAGAAAAAGCACACTGATCTGAGAGTACAGATAGAGAAAGAACACACTGAACAGAGAGTACAGATAGAGAAACAGCACACTGAACTGAGAGTACAGATAGAGAAACAGCACACTGAACTGAGAGTACAGATAGAGAAACAACACACTGAACTGAGAGTACAGATCGAGAAACAACACACTGAACAGAGAGTACAGGTAGAGAAACAGCACACTGAACAGAGAGTACAGATAGAGAAAGAACACACTGAACTGAGAGTACAGATAAAGAAACAGCACACTGAACTGAGAGTACAGATAGAGAAACAGCACACTGAACAGAGAGTACAGATAGAGAAAGAACACACTGAACTGAGAGTACAGATAGAGAAACAGCACACTGAACAGAGAGTACAGATAGAGAAACAGCACACTGAACTGAGAGTACAGATAGAGAAACAGCACACTGAACTGAGAGTACAGATAGAGAAACAGCACACTGAACAGAGAGTACAGATAGAGAAACAGCACACTGAACTGAGAGTACAGATAGAGAAACAGCACACTGAACAGAGAGTACAGATAGAGAAACAGCACACTGAACTGAGAGTACAGATAGAGAAACAGCACACTGAACTGAGAGTACAGATAGAGAAACAGCACACTGAACTGAGAGTACAGATAGAGAAACAACACACTGAACAGAGAGTACAGATAGAGAAACAGCACAATGAACTGAGAGTACAGATAGAGAAACCGCACACTGAACAGAGAGTACAGATAGAGAAACAGCACACTGAACTGAGAGTACAGATAGAGAAACAACACACTGAACTGAGAGTACAGACAGAGAAACAGCACAATGAACTGAGAGTACAGATAGAGAAACAGCACACTGAACTGAGAGTACAGATAGAGAAACAGCACACTGAACTGAGAGTACAGACAGAGAAACAGCACACTGAACTGAGAGTACAGATAGAGAAACAGCACACTGATCTGAGAGTACAGATAGAGAAAGAACACACTGAACAGAGAGTACAGATAGAGAAACAGCACACTGAACTGAGAGTACAGATAGAGAAACAGCACACTGAACTGAGAGTACAGATAGAGAAACAGCACACTGAACTGAGAGTACAGATAGAGAATCAACACACTGAACTGAGAGTAAAGATAGAGAAACAACACACTGAACTGAGAGTACAGATCGAGAAACAACACACTGAACAGAGAGTACAGGTAGAGAAACAGCACACTGAACAGAGAGTACAGATAGAGAAAGAACACACTGAACTGAGAGTACAGATAAAGAAACAGCACACTGAACTGAGAGTACAGATAGAGAAACAGCACACTGAACAGAGAGTACAGATAGAGAAAGAACACATTGAACTGAGAGTACAGATAGAGAAACAGCACACTGAACAGAGAGTACAGATAGAGAAAGAACACACTCAACTGAGAGTACAGATAAAGAAACAGCACACTGAACTGAGAGTACAGATAGAGAATCAACACACTGAACTGAGAGTAAAGATAGAGAAACAACACACTGAACTGAGAGTACAGATCGAGAAACAACACACTGAACAGAGAGTACAGGTAGAGAAACAGCACACTGAACAGAGAGTACAGATAGAGAAAGAACACACTGAACTGAGAGTACAGATAAAGAAACAGCACACTGAACTGAGAATACAGATAGAGAAACAGCACACTGAACTGAGAGTACAGATAGAGAAACAGCACACTGAACTGAGAGTACAGATAGAGAAACAACACACTGAACAGAGAGTACAGATAGAGAAACAGCACAATGAACTGAGAGTACAGATAGAGAAACCGCACACTGAACAGAGAGTACAGATAGAGAAACAGCACACTGAACAGAGAGTACAGATAGAGAAAGAACACACTGAACTGAGAGTACAGATAAAGAAACAGCACACTGAACTGAGAGTACAGATAGAGAAACAGCACACTGAACTGAGAGTACAGATAGAGAAACAGCACACTGAACTGAGAGTACAGATAGAGAAACAACACACTGAACAGAGAGTACAGATAGAGAAACAGCACAATGAACTGAGAGTACAGATAGAGAAACCGCACACTGAACAGAGAGTACAGATAGAGAAACAGCACACTGAACTGAGAGTACAGATAGAGAAACAACACACTGAACTGAGAGTACAGATAGAGAAACAACACACTGAACTGAGAGTACAGATAGAGAAACAGCACACTGAACTGAAAGTACAGATAGAGAATCAACACACTGAACTGAGAGTACAGACAGAGAAACAGCACACTGAACTGAGAGTACAGATAGAGAAACAGCACACTGATCTGAGAGTACAGATAGAGAAAGAACACACTGAACAGAGAGTACAGATAGAGAAAGAACACACTGAACTGAGAGTACAGATAGAGAAACAGCACACTGAACTGAGAGTACAGATAGAGAAACAGCACACTGAACTGAGAGTACAGATAGAGAATCAACACACTGAACTGAGAGTAAAGATAGAGAAACAACACACTGAACTGAGAGTACAGATCGAGAAACAACACACTGAACAGAGAGTACAGGTAGAGAAACAGCACACTGAACAGAGAGTACAGATAGAGAAAGAACACACTGAACTGAGAGTACAGATAAAGAAACCGCACACTGAACTGAGAGTACAGATAGAGAAACAGCACACTGAACAGAGAGTACAGATAGAGAAAGAACACACTGAACTGAGAGTACAGATAGAGAAACAGCACACTGAACAGAGAGTACAGATAGAGAAAGAACACACTGAACTGAGAGTACAGATAAAGAAACAGCACACTGAACGGAGAGTACAGATAGAGAAACAACACACTGAACTGAGAGTACAGGTAGAGAAACAACACACTGAACTGAGAGTACAGATCGAGAAACAACACAGTGAACAGAGAGTACAGGTAGAGAAACAGCACACTGAACAGAGAGTACAGATAGAGAAAGAACACACTGAACTGAGAGTACAGATAAAGAAACAGCACACTGAACGGAGAGTACAGATAGAGAAACAGCACACTGAACTGAGAGTACAGATAGAGAAACAACACACTGAACTGAGAGTACAGATAGAGAAACAACACACTGAACTGAGAGTACAGATCGAGAAACAACACACTGAACAGAGAGTACAGATAGAGAAACAGCACAATGAACTGAGAGTACAGATAGAGAAACCGCACACTGAACAGAGAGTACAGATAGAGAAACAGCACACTGAACTGAGAGTACAGATAGAGAAACAACACACTGAACTGAGAGTACAGATAGAGAAACAACACACTGAACTGAGAGTACAGATAGAGAAACAGCACACTGAACTGAGAGTACAGATAGAGAATCAACACACTGAACTGAGAGTACAGACAGAGAAACAGCACACTGAACTGAGAGTACAGATAGAGAAAAAGCACACTGATCTGAGAGTACAGATAGAGAAAGAACACACTGAACAGAGAGTACAGATAGAGAAACAGCACACTGAACTGAGAGTACAGATAGAGAAACAGCACACTGAACTGAGAGTACAGATAGAGAAACAGCACACTGAACTGAGAGTACAGATAGAGAATCAACACACTGAACTGAGAGTAAAGATAGAGAAACAACACACTGAACTGAGAGTACAGATCGAGAAACAACACACTGAACAGAGAGTACAGGTAGAGAAACAGCACACTGAACAGAGAGTACAGATAGAGAAAGAACACACTGAACTGAGAGTACAGATAGAGAAACAACACACTGAACTGAGAGTACAGATAGAGAAACAGCACACTGAACAGAGAGTACAGATAGAGAAAGAACACACTGAACTGAGAGTACAGATAGAGAAACAGCACACTGAACAGAGAGTACAGATAGAGAAAGAACACACTGAACTGAGAGTACAGATAAAGAAACAGCACACTGAACGGAGAGTACAGATAGAGAAACAACACACTGAACTGAGAGTACAGGTTGAGAAACAACACACTGAACTGAGAGTACAGATCGAGAAACAACACACTGAACAGAGAGTACAGGTAGAGAAACAGCACACTGAACAGAGAGTACAGATAGAGAAAGAACACACTGAACTGAGAGTACAGATAAAGAAACAGCACACTGTACGGAGAGTACAGATAGAGAAACAGCACACTGAACTGAGAGTACAGATAGAGAAACAACACACTGAACTGAGAGTACAGGTAGAGAAACAACACACTGAACTGAGAGTACAGATCGAGAAACAACACACTGAACAGAGAGTACAGATAGAGAAACAGCACAATGAACTGAGAGTACAGATAGAGAAACCGCACACTGAACAGAGAGTACAGATAGAGAAACAGCACACTGAACAGAGAGTACAGATAGAGAAACAACACACTGAACTGAGAGTACAGATAGAGAAACAACACACTGAACTGAGAGTACAGATAGAGAAACAGCACACTGAACTGAGAGTACAGATAGAGAATCAACACACTGAACTGAGAGTACAGACAGAGAAACAGCACACTGAACTGAGAGTACAGATAGAGAAACAGCACACTGATCTGAGAGTACAGATAGAGAAAGAACACACTGAACAGAGAGTACAGATAGAGAAATAGCACACTGAACTGAGAGTACAGATAGAGAAACAGCACACTGAACTGAGAGTACAGATAGAGAAACAGCACACTGAACTGAGAGTACAGATAGAGAATCAACACACTGAACTGAGAGTAAAGATAGAGAAACAACACGCTGAACTGAGAGTACAGATCGAGAAACAACACACTGAACAGAGAGTACAGGTAGAGAAACAGCACACTGAACAGAGAGTACAGATAGAGAAAGAACACACTGAACTGAGAGTACAGATAAAGAAACAGCACACTGAACTGAGAGTACAGATAGAGAAACAGCACACTGAACAGAGAGTACAGATAGAGAAAGAACACACTGAACTGAGAGTACAGATAGAGAAACAGCACACTGAACAGAGAGTACAGATAGAGAAAGAACACACTGAACTGAGAGTACAGATAAAGAAACAGCACACTGAACGGAGAGTACAGATAGAGAAACAACACACTGAACTGAGAGTACAGGTAGAGAAACAACACACTGAACTGAGAGTACAGATCGAGAAACAACACACTGAACAGAGAGTACAGGTAGAGAAACAGCACACTGAACAGAGAGTACAGATAGAGAAAGAGCACACTGAACTGAGAGTACAGATAAAGAAACAGCACACTGAACGGAGAGTACAGATAGAGAAACAGCACACTGAACTGAGAGTACAGATAGAGAAACAACACACTGAACTGAGAGTACAGGTAGAGAAACAACACACTGAACTGAGAGTACAGATCGAGAAACAACACACTGAACAGAGAGTACAGATAGAGAAACAACACACTGAACAGAGAGTACAGATAGAGAAACAGCACACTGAACTGAGAGTTCCATTTTGATTGCGAGCAGCAGCTAAGGTAAGAATGTTTGTTTTAAAAGTACTTACCGGTAGCGGGCAGCGGTGTTTTTTTTCACTCTCTTCACAGAAAGAGCGGGAGCAGCAGGGGGAAGTGACGACGACCAGAGAGGCAGCCGAGACCCGGAAGCAGGTAGAGCGTAAGCTTACCTGGGTAGGTTTGTTTCCCCTTTAAAAGCGTGCAGCTGAAGAACCCGAGGCACTACGGAGGTAGTGCCTCCCACCCGCCCTCCTCCTCTAACCTAATAATAAGATCCGTTGTGGTAAGGAGGTAAGTGCCGAATTTTGCTTGTTGTATTCTTTAGACCCAGTTTTTTGTTTAAAATAAAGGTTAGCTTTAGAGGGATGGCAGTGAAGGCAGTGCAATGTTCCTCCTGCAACATGTATGAGGTGAGGGATGCCATGGACATCCCTGCTGATTACACTTGCAGGAAGTGCACCCATCTCCAGCTCCTCCAAGACCGTGTTAGGGAACTGGAGCTGGAGTTGGATGAACTTCGGATCATTCGGGAGGCAGAGGGGGTCATAGATCGGAGCTATAGGGAAGTAGTAACTCCAAAAATGGCAGATAGATGGGTGACAGTGAGGGGGACTGGGAGGAAGCAGCCAGTGCAGGGACCCCCTGTGGTCGTTCCCCTCAAGAACAAGTATACCGTTTTGGATACTTGTGGGGGGGACGACTTACCAGGGGTAAGTAACGGGGCTCAGGCCTCTGGCACGGAGCCTGTCCCCGCTACTCAGAAGGGAAGGGTGGAGAAGAGCAGAGCAATAATAATTGGGGACTCGATAGTTCGGGGCACAGATAGGCGGTTTTGTGGGAACGAGAGAGACTCACGTTTGGTATGTTGCCTCCCAGGTGCAAGGGTACGTGATGTCTCTGATCGTGTTTTCCGGGTCCTTAAGGGGGAGGGGGAGCAGCCTGAAGTCGTGGTCCATATTGGCACCAATGACATAGGTAGGAGGAGTGCTGAGGATGTTAGACAGGCTTTTAGGGAGCTAGGTTGGAAGCTCAGAGTTAGAACGAACAGAGTTGTTGTCTCTGGTTTGTTACCCGTGCCACGTGATAGAGAGTCGAGGAATAGGGAGAGAGAAGAGTTAAATGCGTGGCTACAGGGATGGTGCAGGAGGGAGGGATTTCGGTACTTGGATAACTGGGGTTCTTTCTGGGGAAGGTGGGACCTCTATAAACAGGATGGTCTGCACCTGAACCTGATGGGCACCAGTATCCTTGGGGGGAGGTTTGCTAGTGCTCTTGGGGGGGGTTTAAACTAACTCTGCAGGGGCATGGGAACCCAGACTGTAGCTGTAGGGTGCAGGACCTGGAGTGTAGGGAGGTTAGGAATATGGCATCAATCTTAAAGGAGGGTGCCTGTAAACAGAAGAGTGGCTTGAAGTGTGTATACTTTAATGCCAGAAGTATACGAAATAAGGTAGGTGAACTCGCAGCGTGGGTTGGTACCTGGGACTTCGATGTTGTGGCTATTACGGAGACGTGGCTAGATCAGGGACAGGATTGGCTGTTGCAGGTTCCAGGGTTTAAATGTTTTAGTAGGGTCAGAGGGGGGGGTGTGGCTTTGCTTGTCAAAGATAGTATTACAGCGGTGGAAAGGAAGATGGACGAAGATTTGCCATCTGAGGTAGTTTGGGTTGAGGTTAGGAATAGGAGAGGTGAGGTCACCCAGTTAGGAGTCTTTTACAGGCCTCCTAATAGTCCTAGAATCGTTGAAGAAAGGATTGCGAAGATGATTCAGGAGAAGAGTGACAGTAATAGGGTGATTGTTATGGGAGACTTTAACTTTCCTGATATTGATTGGGAAAGCTATAGCTCAAGTTCGTTAGATGGGTCAGTGTTTGTGCAATGTGTGCAGGAGAGTTTCCTGACACAATATGTAGATAAGCCAACAAGAGGTGAGGCCATACTGGATTTGGTTCTGGGTAACGAACCAGGCCAGGTATTAGAACTAGGGGTAGGTGAGCACTTTGGGGACAGTGACCACAATTCGGTGATTTTTACTCTAGTGATGGAGAGGGATAAGTGTGTACTACAGGGCAAGAGTTATAGCTGGGGGCAGGGAAATTATGATGCGTTGAGGCATGACTTAGGATGTGTGGATTGGAAAAGTAGATTCCAAGGCAAGAGCGTAATTGATATGTGGAACTTGTTCAAGGAGCAACTATTGAGTGTCGTTGATAAGTACGTACCTATCAGGCAGGGAGGAAAGGGTCGTGTGAGGGAGCCGTGGTTTAATAAGGAGTTGGAATCCCTTGTTAAATGGAAGAGGGCGGCCTTTGTAAAGATGAGGCGTGAAGGTTCAATAGGGGCAATTGAGAGTTATAAGGTAGCCCGGAAGGACCTGAAGAGAGAGCTAAGAGCAGCAAGGAGGGGACATGAAAGGTGCTTAGTTGGTAGGATTAGGGAAAACCCTAAGGCTTTCTATAGGTATGTTAGGAATAAAAGAATGACTAGGGAAGGAATAGGTCCAATCAAGGATAGTAATGGGAAGTTGCGTGTGGAGGCTGAAGAGATTGGGGAGGCGCTGAATGAATACTTTTCGTCAGTATTCACTCAGGAACAGGACATTGTTGTCGATATGAATACTGAGGCACGAATAAGTAGAATGGATGGCTTTGAGATATGTAGAGAAGAGGTGTTGGAAATTCTGGCAAGGGTGAAAATAGATAAGTCCCCTGGGCCTGATGGCATTTATCCCAGGATTCTCTGGGAAGCAAGGGAGGAGATTGCAGAGCCATTGGCCTTGATTTTTGTGTCCTCTTTGTCGACAGGAGTAGTGCCAGAGGACTGGAGGCTAGCAAACGTGGTTCCCTTGTTCAAGAAGGGGAGTAGGGATAATCCTAGTAACTATAGGCCAGTGAGTCTCACTTCTGTTGTGGGCAAAGTCTTAGAGAGAATTGTAAGGGATAGGATTTATGCACATCTGGATAAGAATAATGTGATCAAGGATAGTCAGCATGGTTTTGTGAAGGGCAGGTCGTGCCTCACAAACCTTATTGAATTCTTTGAGAAGGTGACTAAGGAGGTAGATGAGGGGAAAGCGGTAGATGTGGTATATATGGATTTTAGTAAGGCGTTTGATAAGGTCCCCCATGGTAGGCTACTGCAGAAAATACAGAGATATGGCATTGAGGGTGAGTTGGAGGTTTGGATTAGGAATTGGCTCTCTGGAAGAAGACAGAGGGTAGTAGTTGATGGCAAAGGTTCATCTTGGAGTGCCGTCACTAGCGGTGTTCCGCAAGGATCTGTTTTGGGACCATTGCTGTTTGTCATTTTTATAAATGACCTGGAGGAAGGGTTAGAAGGTTGGGTGAGCAAGTTTGCGGATGATACGAAAGTCGGAGGAGTTGTAGACAGTGAGGAAGGATATGGCAGGTTACAGCGGGATATAGAGAAGCTGCAGAGCTGGGCAGAAAGGTGGCAAATGGAGTTCAATGTAGCTCAGTGTGAGGTGATTCACTTTGGTAAGAGTAATAAAAAGATGGATTACTGTGCTAATGGTAGACTACTTGGTAGTGTGGAAGAGCAGAGGGATCTTGGTGTCCATGTACACAGATCTCTGAAAGTTGCCACCCAGGTAAATAGTGCAGTGAAGAAGGCATATGGCGTACTGGCTTTTATTGGTAGAGGAATTGAGTTCCGGAGTCCTGAGGTCATGCTGCAGTTGTATAAGACTCTGGTGCGGCCGCATCTGGAATATTGTGTGCAGTTTTGGTCGCCATACTATAGGAAGGATGTGGAGGCACTGGAACGGGTGCAGAGGAAGTTTACCAGGATGTTGCCTGGTATGGTAGGAAAATCCTATGAGGAAAGGCTGAGGCACTTGGGGTTGTTTTCATTGGAGAAAAGAAGGTTTAGGGGTGATTTGATAGAGGTGTACAAGATGATTAGGGGGTTAGATAGGGTTGACAGTGAGAACCTTTTTCCACGTATGGAGTCAGCTATTACAAGGGGGCATAGCTTTAAATTAAGGGGGGGTAGATATAGGACTGATGTTAGGGGTAGGTTCTTCACTCAGCGAGTCGTAAGTTCATGGAATGCCCTGCCAGTAGCAGTAGTGGACTCTCCCTCTTTATGGGTATTTAAGCGGGTATTGGATAGGTATATGGAGGATAGTGGGTTAGTGTAGGTTAGGTGGGCTTTGATCGGCGCAACATCGAGGGCTGAAGGGCCTGTACTGCGCTGTATTCTTCTATGTTCTATGTTCTATGTTCTACAGATAGAGAAACAGCACACTGAACTGAGAGTACAGATAGAGAAACGGCACACTGAACTGAGAGTACAGATAGAGAAACAGCACACTGAACAGACAGTACAGATAGAGAAACAACACACTGAACTGAGAGTACAGATAGAGAAACAGCACACTGAACAGAGAATACAGATAGAGAAACAGCACACTGAATTGAGAGTACAGATAGAGAAACAGCACACTGAACTGAGAGTACAGATAGAGAAACAGCACACTGAACAGAGAGTACAGATAGAGAAACAGCACACTGAACTGAGAGTACAGATAGAGAAACAACACACTGAACTGAGAGTACAGATAGAGAAACAGCACACTGAACAGAGAGTACAGATAGAGAAACAGCACACTGAACTGAGAGTACAGGTAGAGAAACAGCACACTGAACTGAGAGTACAGATAGAGAAACAACACACTGAACTGAGAGTACAGATAGAGAAAGAACACACTGAACTGAGAGTACAGAGAGAGAAACAGCACACTGAACTGAGAGTACAGATAGAGAAACAACACACTGAACTGAGAGTACAGATAGAGAAACAACACACTGAACTGAGAGTACAGATAGAGAAACAGCACACTGAACTGAGAGTACAGATAGAGAAACAACACACTGAACTGAGAGTACAGATAGAGAAACAGCACACTGAACTGAGAGTACAGATAGAGAAACAGCACAATGAACAGAGAGTACAGATAGAGAAACAACACACTGAACTGAGAGTACAGATAGAGAAACAGCACACTGAACTGACAGTATAGACAGAGAAACAGCACACTGAACTGAGAGTACAGATAGAGAAAAAGCACAATGAACAGAGAGTACAGATAGAGAAACAACACACTGAACTGAGAATACAGATAGAGAAACAACACACTGAACTGAGAGTACAGATAGAGAAACAGCACACTGAACTGAGAGTACAGCTAGAGAAACAGCACACTGAACTGAGAGTACAGATAGAGAAACAGCACACTGAACTGAGAGTACAGATAGAGAAACAGCACACTGAACTGAGAGTACAGATAGAGAAACAACACACTGAACAGAGAGTACAGATAGAGAAACAGCACAATGAACTGAGAGTACAGATAGAGAAACAGCACACTGAACAGAGAGTACAGGTAGAGAAACAGCACACTGAACTGAGAGTACAGATAGAGAAACAACACACTGAACTGAGAGTACAGACAGAGAAGCAGCACAATGAACTGAGAGTACAGATAGAGAAACAGCACACTGAACTGAGAGTACAGATAGAGAAACAGCACACTGAACTGAGAGTACAGACAGAGAAACAGCACACTGAACTGAGAGTACAGATAGAGAAACAGCACACTGAACTGAGAGTACAGATAGAGAAACAGCACAATGAACTGAGAGTACAGATAGAGAAACAGCACACTGAACTGAGAGTACAGATAGAGAAACAGCACACTGAACTGAGATTACAGATAGAGAAACAACACACTGAACTGAGAGTACAGATAGAGAAACAGCACACTGAACTGAGAGTACAGATAGAGAAACAGCACACTGAACAGAGAGTACAGATAGAGAAACAGCACACTGAACTGAGAGTACAGATAGAGAAAGAGCACACTGAACTGAGAGTACAGATAGAGAAACAACACACTTAACTGAGAGTACAGATAGAGAAACAGCACACTGAACTGAGAGTACAGATAGAGAAACAGCACACTGAACTGAGAGTACAGTTAGAGAAAGAACACACTGAACTGAGAGTACAGAGAAAGAAACAGCACACTGAACTGAGAGTACAGATAGAGAAACAGCACACTGAACTGAGAGTACAGATAGAGAAACAACACACTGAACTGAGAATACAGATAGAGAAACAACACACTGAACTGAGAGTACAGATAGAGAAACAACACACTGAACTGAGAGTACAGATAGAGAAACAGCACACTGAACTGAGAGTACAGATAGAGAAACAGCACACTGAACTGAGAGTACAGATAGAGAAACAGCACACTGAACTGAGAGTACAGATAGAGAAACAGCACACTGAACTGAGAGTACAGATAGAGAAACAGCACACTGAACTGAGAGTACAGATAGAGAAACAGCACACTGAACTGAGAGTACAGATAGAGAAACAGCACACTGAACAGAGAGTACAGATAGAGAAACAGCACACTGAACTGAGAGTACAGATAGAGAAAGAACACACTGAACTGAGAGTACAGATAGAGAAACAGCACACTGAACTGAGAGTACAGATAGAGAAACAGCACACTGAACTGAGAGTACAGATAGAGAAACAGCACACTGAACTGAGAGTACAGATAGAGAAACAGCACACTGAACTGAGAGTACAGATAGAGAAACAGCACACTGAACTGGGAGTACAAATAGAGAAACAGCACACTGAACAGAGAGTAAAGATAGAGAAACAACACACTGAACTGAGAGTACAGACAGAGAAACAACACACTGAACTGAGAGTACAGATAGAGAAACAGGACACTGAACTGAGAGTACAGACAGAGAAACAGCACACTGAACTGAGAGTACAGATAGAGAAACAGCACACTGAACTGAGAGTACAGATAGAGAAACAGCACAATGAACTGAGAGTACAGATAGAGAAACAGCACACTGAACTGAGAGTACAGATAAAGAAACAGCACACTGAACTGAGAGTACAGATAGATAAACAGCACACTGAACTGAGAGTACAGATAGAGAAACAGCACACTGAACTGAGAGTACAGATAGATAAACAGCACACTGAACTGAGAGTACAGATAGAGAAAAAGCACACTGAACTGAGAGTACGGATAGAGAAACAGCACACTGAACTGAGAGTACAGATAGAGAAACAGCACACTGAACTGAGAGTACAGATAGAGAAACAACACACTGAACTGAGAGTACAGATAGAGAAACAGCACACTGAACTGAGAGTACAGATAAAGAAACAACACACTGAACTGAGAGTACAGATAGAGAAACAACACACTGAACTGAGAGTACAGATAGAGAAACAACACACTGAACTGAGAGTACAGATAGAGAAACAGCACACTGAACTGAGAGTACAGATAGAGAAAGAACACACTGAACAGAGAGTACAGATAGAGAAACAGCACACTGAACTAAGAGTACAGATAGAGAAACAGCACACTGAACTGAGAGTACAGATAGAGAAACAGCACACTGAACTGAGAGTACAGATAGAGAAACAACACACTGAACTGAGAGTACAGATAGAGAAACAGCACACTGAACTGAGAGTACAGATAGAGAAACAGCACACTGAACTGAGAGTACAGATAGAGAAACAGCACAATGAACTGAGAGTACAGATAGAGAAACAGCACAATGAACTGAGAGTACAGATAGAGAAACAGCACACTGAACTGAGATTACAGATAGAGAAACAACACACTGAACTGAGAGTACAGATAGAGAAACAGCACACTGAACTGAGAGTACAGATAGAGAAACAGCACACTGAACAGAGAGTACAGATAGAGAAACAGCACACTGAACTGAGAGTACAGATAGAGAAAGAGCACACTGAACTGAGAGTACAGACAGAGAAACAACACACTTAACTGAGAGTACAGATAGAGAAACAGCACACTGAACTGAGAGTACAGATAGAGAAACAGCACACTGAACTGAGAGTACAGATAGAGAAAGAACACACTGAACTGAGAGTACAGAGAAAGAAACAGCACACTGAACTGAGAGTACAGATAGAGAAACAGCACACTGAACTGAGAGTACAGATAGAGAAACAGCACACTGAACTGAGAGTACAGATAGAGAAAGAACACACTGAACTGAGAGTACAGATAGAGAAACAGCACACTGAACTGAGAGTACAGATAGAGAAACAGCACACTGAACTGAGAGTACAGATAGAGAAACAGCACACTGAACTGAGAGTACAGATAGAGAAACAGCACACTGAACTGAGAGTACAGATAGAGAAACAGCACACTGAACTGGGAGTACAAATAGAGAAACAGCACACTGAACAGAGAGTACAGATAGAGAAACAACACACTGAACTGAGAGTACAGACAGAGAAACAACACACTGAACTGAGAGTACAGATAGAGAAACAGGACACTGAACTGAGAGTACAGACAGAGAAACAGCACACTGAACTGAGAGTACAGATAGAGAAACAGCACACTGAACTGAGAGTACAGATAGAGAAACAGCACAATGAACTGAGAGTACAGATAGAGAAACAGCACACTGAACTGAGAGTACAGATAAAGAAACAGCACACTGAACTGAGAGTACAGATAGATAAACAGCACACTGAACTGAGAGTACAGATAGAGAAACAGCACACTGAACTGAGAGTACGGATAGAGAAACAGCACACTGAACTGAGAGTACAGATAGAGAAACAGCACACTGAACTGAGAGTACAGATAGAGAAACAACACACTGAACTGAGAGTCCAGATAGAGAAACAGCACACTGAACTGAGAGTACAGATAGAGAAACAACACACTGAACTGAGAGTACAGATAGAGAAACAGCACACTGAACTGAGAGTACAGATAGAGAAACAACACACTGAACTGAGAGTACAGATAGAGAAACAGCACACTGAACTGAGAGTACAGATAGAGAAAGAACACACTGAACAGAGAGTACAGATAGAGAAACAGCACACTGAACTGAGAGCACAGATAGAGAAACAGCACACTGAACTGAGAGTACAGATAGAGAAACAGCACACTGAACTGAGAGTACAGATAGAGAAACAACACACTGAACTGAGAGTACAGATAGAGAAACAGCACACTGAACTGAGAGTACAGATAAAGAAACAGCACACTGAACTGAGAGTACAGATAGATAAACAGCACACTGAACTGAGAGTACAGATAGAGAAACAGCACACTGAACTGAGAGTACAGATAGAGAAACAGCACACTGAACTGAGAGTACAGATAGAGAAACAGCACACTGAACTGAGAGTACAGATAGAGAAAGAACACACTGAACTGAGAGTACAGATAGAGAAACAGCACACTGAACAGAGAGTACAGATAGAGAAACAACACACTGAACAGAGAGTACAGATAGAGAAACAGCACACTGAACTGAGAGTACAGATAGAGAAACAGCACACTGAACTGAGAGTACAGATAGAGAAACAGCACACTGAACTGAGAGTACAGATAGAGAAACAGCACACTGAACTGAGAGTACAGATAGAGAAACAGCAGACTGAACAGACAGTACAGATAGAGAAACAACACACTGAACTGAGAGTACAGATAGAGAAACAGCACACTGAACAGAGAATACAGATAGAGAAACAGCACACTGAATTGAGAGAACAGATAGAGAAACAGCACACTGAACTGAGAGTACAGATAGAGAAACAGCACACTGAACAGAGAGTACAGATAGAGAAACAGCACACCGAACTGAGAGTACAGATAGAGAAACAACACACTGAACTGAGAGTACAGATAGAGAAACAGCACACTGAACAGAGAGTACAGATAGAGAAACAGCACACTGAACTGAGAGAACAGATAGAGAAACAACACACTGAACTGAGAGTACAGATAGAGAAACAGCACAATGAACTGAGAGTACAGATAGAGAAACAGCACACTGAACTGAGAGTACAGATAGAGAAACAACACAATGAACTGAGAGTACAGATAGAGAAACAACACACTGAACTGAGAGTACAGATAGAGAAACAGCACACTGAACTGAGAGTACAGATAGAGAAACAGCACACTGAACTGAGGGTACAGATAGAGAAACAGCACACTGAACTGAGAGTACAGATAGAGAAACAGCACACTGAACTGAGAGTACAGATAGAGAAAGAACACACTGAACTGAGAGTACAGATAGAGAAACAGCACACTGAACTGAGAGTACAGATAGAGAAACAGCACACTGAACTGAGAGTACAGATAGAGAAACAGCACACTGAACTGAGAGTACAGATAGAGAAACAGCACACTGAACTGAGAGTACAGACAGAGAAACAGCACACTGAACAGAGAGGACAGATAGAGAAACAGCACACTGAACTGAGAGTACAGACAGAGAAACAGCACACTGAACAGAGAGTACAGACAGAGAAACAGCACACTGAACTGAAAGTACAGACAGAGAAACAACACACTGAACTGAGAGTACAGATAGAGAAACAGCACACTGAACTGAGAGTACAGATAGAGAAACAACACACTGAACTGACAGTACAGATAGAGAAACAGCACACTGAACTGAGAGTACAGATAGAGAAACAGCACACTGAACTGAGAGTACAGATAGAGAAACAGCACACTGAACTGAGAGTACAGATAGAGAAACAGCACACTGAACTGAGAGTACAGACAGTGAAAGAACACACTGAACTGAGAGTACAGATAGAGAAACAGCACACTGAACTGAGAGTACAGATAGAGAAACAGCACACTGAACTGAGAGTACAGATAGAGAAACAACACACTGAACTGAGAGTACAGATAGAGAAACAACACACTGAACTGAGAGTACAGATAGAGAAACAGCATACTGAACTGAGAGTACAGATAGAGAAACAACACACTGAACTGAGAGTACAGATAGAGAAACAACACACTGAACTGAGAGTACAGATAGAGAAACAGCACACTGAATTGAGAGTACAGATAGAGAAACAACACACTGAACTGAGAGTACAGATAGAGAAAGAACACACTGAACTGAGAGTACAGATAGAGAAACAGCACACTGAAATGAGAGTACAGATAGAGAAACAACACACTGAACTGAGAATACAGATAGAGAAACAGCACACTGAACTGAGAGTACAGATAAAGAAACAGCACACTGAACTGAGAGTACAGATAGAGAAACAGCACACTGAATTGAGAGTACAGATAGAGAAAGAACACACTGAACTGAGAGTACAGATAGAGAATCCGCACACTGAACTGAGAGTACAGATAGAGAAAGAACACACTGAACAGAGAGTACAGATAGAGAAACAGCACACTGAACTGAGAGTACAGATAGAGAAACAGCACACTGAACTGAGAGTACAGATAGAGAAACAGCACACTGAACTGAGAGTACAGATCGAGAAACAACACACTGAACTGAGAGTACAGATAGAGAAACAGCACACTGAACTGAGAGTACAGATAGAGAAACAACACACTGAACTGAGAGTACAGATAGAGAAACAACACACTGAACTGAGAGTACAGATAGAGAAAGAACACACTGAACTGAGAGTACAGATAGAGAAACAACACACTGAACTGAGAGTACAGAGAGAGAAACAGCACACTGAACTGAGAGTACAGATAGAGAAACAGCACACTGAACTGAGAGTACAGATAGAGAAAGAACACACTGAACTGAGAGGACAGATAGAGAAACAACACACAGAACTGAGAGTACAGATAGAGAAACAGCACACTGAACTGAGAGTACAGATAGAGAAACAGCACACTGAACTGAGAGTACAGATAGAGGAACAGCACACTGAACTGAGAGTACAGACAGAGAAACAGCACACTGAACAGAGAGTACAGATAGAGAAACAACACAATGAACTGAGAGTACAGATAGAGAAACAACACACTGAACTGAGAGTACAGATAGAGAAACAACACAATGAACTGAGAGTACAGATAGAGAAACAACACACTGAACTGAGAGTACAGATAGAGAAACAACACACTGAACAGAGAGTACAGACAGAGAAACAACACACTGAACTGAGAGTACAGATAGAGAAACAACACAATGAACTGAGAGTACAGATAGAGAAACAACACAATGAACTGAGAGTACAGATAGAGAAACAACACACTGAACAGAGAGTACAGATAGAGAAACAGCACACTGAACTGAGAGTACAGATAGAGAAACAGCACACTGAACTGAGAGTACAGATAGAGAAACAGCACAATGAACTGAGAGTACAGACAGAGAAACAGCACACTGAACTGAGAGTACAGATAGAGAAACAGCACAATGAACTGAGAGTACAGACAGAGAAACAGCACACTGAACTGAGAGTACAGATAGAGAAACAGCACACTGAACTGAGAGTACAGACAGAGAAACAGCACACTGAACTGAGAGTACAGATAGAGAAACAGCACACTGAACTGAGAATACAGATAGAGAAACAACACACTGAACTGAGAGTACAGATAGAGAAACAACACACTGAACTGAGAGTACAGATAAAGAAACAGCACACTGAACTGAGAGTACAGATAGAGAAACAACACACTGAACTGAGAGTACAGATAAAGAAACAGCACACTGAACTGAGAGTACAGATTGAGAAACAGCACACTGAACTGAGAGTACAGATAGAGAAACAGCACACTGAACTGAGAGTACAGACAGAGAAACAGCACACTGAACAGAGAGTACAGATAGAGAAACAACACACTGAACAGAGAGTACAGATAGAGAAACAGCACACTGAACTGAGAGTACAGATAGAGAAACAGCACACTGAACTGAGAGTACAGATAGAGAAAGAACACACTGAACTGAGAGTACAGATAGAGAAAGAACACACTGAACTGAGAGTACAGATAGAGAAACAACACACTGAACTGAGAGTACAGATAGAGAAACAACACACTGAACTGAGAGTACAGATAGAGAAAGAACACACTGAACTGAGAGTACAGATAGAGAAACAACACACTGAACTGAGAGTACAGAGAGAGAAACAGCACACTGAACTGAGAGTACAGATAGAGAAACAGCACACTGAACTGAGAGTACAGATAGAGAAAGAACACACTGAACTGAGAGGACAGATAGAGAAACAACACACAGAACTGAGAGTACAGATAGAGAAACAGCACACTGAACTGAGAGTACAGATAGAGAAACAGCACACTGAACTGAGAGTACACATAGAGGAACAGCACACTGAACTGAGAGTACAGACAGAGAAACAGCACACTGAACAGAGAGTGCAGATAGAGAAACAACACAATGAACTGAGAGTACAGATAGAGAAACAACACACTGAACTGAGAGTACAGATAGAGAAACAACACAATGAACTGAGAGTACAGATAGAGAAACAACACACTGAACTGAGAGTACAGATAGAGAAACAACACACTGAACAGAGAGTACAGACAGAGAAACAACACACTGAACTGAGAGTACAGATAGAGAAACAACACAATGAACTGAGAGTACAGATAGAGAAACAACACACTGAACTGAGAGTACAGATAGAGAAACAACACACTGAACAGAGAGTACAGATAGAGAAACAGCACACTGAACTGAGAGTACAGATAGAGAAACAGCACACTGAACTGAGAGTACAGATAGAGAAACAGCACAATGAACTGAGAGTACAGACAGAGAAACAGCACACTGAACTGAGAGTACAGATAGAGAAACAGCACAATGAACTGAGAGTACAGACAGAGAAACAGCACACTGAACTGAGAGTACAGATAGAGAAACAGCACACTGAACTGAGAGTACAGACAGAGAAACAGCACACTGAACTGAGAGTACAGATAGAGAAACAACACAATGAACTGAGAGTACAGATAGAGAAACAGCACACTGAACTGAGAGTACAGATAGAGAAACAGCACACTGAACTGAGAGTACAGACAGAGAAACAGCACATTGAACTGAGAGTACAGACAGAGAAACAGCACACTGAACTGAGAGTACAGATAGAGAAACAGCACACTGAACTGAGAGTACAGATAGAGAAACAGCACACTGAACTGAGAGTACAGACAGAGAAACAACACACTGAACTGAGAGTACAGATAGAGAAACAACACACTGAACTGAGAGTACAGATAGAGAAACAGCACACTGACCTGAGAGTACAGATAAAGAAAGAACACACTGAACTGAGAGTACAGATAGAGAAACAGCACACTGAACTGAGAGTACAGACAGAGAAACAGCACACTGAACTGAGAGTACAGACAGAGAAACAGCACACTAAACTGAGAGTACAGATAGAGCTACAGCACACTGAACTGAGAGTACAGACAGAGAAACAGCACACTGAACTGAGAGTACAGATAGAGAAACAACACACTGAACTGAGAGTACAGATAGAGAAACAACACACTGAACTGAGAGTACAGATAGAGAAACAGCACACTGAACTGAGAGTACAGACAGAGAAACAGCACACTGAACTGAGAGTACAGACAGAGAAACAACACACTGAACTGAGAGTACAGATAGAGAAACAGCACAATGAACTGAGAGTACAGACAGAGAAACAGCACACTGAACTGAGAGTACAGATAGAGAAACAGCACACTGAACTGAGAGTACAGATAGAGAAAGAACACACTGAACTGAGAGTACAGATAGAGAAACAAAACACTGAACTGAGAGTACAGAGAGAGAAACAGCACACTGAACTGAGAGTACAGATAGAGAAAGAACACACTGAACTGAGAGTACAGATAGAGAAACAGCACAATGAACTGAGAGTACAGATAGAGAAACAACACAATGAACTGAGAGTACAGATAGAGAAACAGCACACTGAACTGAGAGTACAGATAGAGCTACAGCACACTGAACTGAGAGTACAGACAGAGAAACAGCACACTGAACTGAGAGTACAGATAGAGAAACAACACACTGAACTGAGAGTACAGATAGAGAAACAACACACTGAACTGAGAGTACAGATAGAGAAACAGCACACTGAACTGAGAGTACAGACAGAGAAACAGCACACTGAACTGAGAGTACAGACAGAGAAACAACACACTGAACTGAGAGGACAGATAGAGAAACAGCACAATGAACTGAGAGTACAGACAGAGAAACAGCACACTGAACTGAGAGTACAGATAGAGAAACAGCACAATGAACTGAGAGTACAGACAGAGAAACAGCACACTGAACTGAGAGTACAGATAGAGAAACAGCACACTGAACTGAGAGTACAGACAGAGAAACAGCACACTGAACTGAGAGTACAGATAGAGAAACAACACAATGAACTGAGAGTACAGATAGAGAAACAGCACACTGAACTGAGAGTACAGATAGAGAAACAACACAATGAACTGAGAATACAGATAGAGAAACAGCACACTGAACTGAGAGTACAGACAGAGAAACAGCACACTGAACAGAGAGTACAGATAGAGAAACAACACACTGAACTGAGAGTACAGATAGAGAAACAGCACACTGAACTGACAGTACAGATAGAGAAACAGCACACTGAACTGAGAGTACAGACAGAGAAACAGCACACTGAACTGAGAGTACAGATAGAGAAACAACACACTGAACTGAGAGTACAGATAGAGAAACAGCACACTGTACTGAGAGTACAGACAGAGAAACAGCACACTGAACTGAGAGTACAGATAGAGAAACAGCACACTGAACTGAGAGTACAGATAGAGAAACAACACACTGAACTGAGAGTACAGATAGAGAAACAGCACACTGAACTGAGAGTACAGATAGAGAAACAACACACAGAACTGAGAGTACAGACAGAGAAACAGCACACTGAACTGAGAGTACAGACAGAGAAACAACACACTGAACTGAGAGTACAGATAGAGAAACAGCACACTGAACTGAGAGTACAGACAGAGAAACAGCACACTGAACTGAGAGTACAGATAGAGAAACAGCACAATGAACTGAGAGTACAGACAGAGAAACAGCACACTGAACTGAGAGTACAGATAGAGAAACAACACAATGAACTGAGAGTACAGATAGAGAAACAGCACACTGAACTGAGAGTACAGATAGAGAAACAACAGAATGAACTGAGAGTACAGATAGAGAAACAGCACAATGAACAGAGAGTACAGACAGAGAAACAACACACTGAACTGAGAGTACAGATAGAGAAACAGAACAATGAACAGAGAGTACAGACAGAGAAACAACACACTGAACTGAGAGTACAGATAGAGAAACAACACAATGAACTGAGAGTACAGATAGAGAAATAGCACAATGAACTGAGAGTACAGATAGAGAAACAACACAATGAACTGAGAGTACAGATAGAGAAACAGCACACTGAACTGAGAGTACAGATAGAGCTACAGCACACTGAACTGAGAGTACAGACAGAGAAACAGCACACTGAACTGAGAGTACAGATAGAGAAACAACACACTGAACTGAGAGTACAGATAGAGAAACAACACACTGAACTGAGAGTACAGATAGAGAAACAGCACACTGAACTGAGAGTACAGACAGAGAAACAGCACACTGAACTGAGAGTACAGACAGAGAAACAACAAACTGAACTGAGAGGACAGATAGAGAAACAGCACAATGAACTGAGAGTACAGACAGAGAAACAGCACACTGAACTGAGAGTACAGATAGAGAAACAGCACAATGAACTGAGAGTACAGACAGAGAAAAAGCACACTGAACTGAGAGTACAGATAGAGAAACAGCACACTGAACTGAGAGTACAGACAGCGAAACAGCACACTGAACCGAGAGTACAGATAGAGAAACAACACACTGAACTGAGAGTACAGATAGAGAAACAGCACACTGAACTGAGAGTACAGATAGAGAAACAACACAATGAACTGAGAATACAGATAGAGAAACAGCACACTGAACTGAGAGTACAGACAGAGAAACAGCACACTGAACTGAGAGTACAGATAGAGAAACAACACACTGAATTGAGAGTACAGATAGAGAAACAACACACTGAACTGAGAATACAGATAGAGAAACAGCACACTGAACAGAGAGTACAGATAGAGAAACAGCACACTGAACTGAGAGTACAGATAGAGAAACAACACACTGAACTGAGAGTACAGATAGAGAAACAGCACAATGAACTGAGAGTACAGACAGAGAAACAGCACACTGAACTGAGAGTACAGATAGAGAAACAGCACACTGAACTGAGAGTACAGATAGAGAAACAACACACTGAACTGAGAGTACAGATAGAGAAACAACACACTGAACTGAGAGTACAGATAGAGAAACAACACAATGAACTGAGAGTACAGATAGAGAAACAGCACACTGAACTGAGAGTACAGATAAAGAAAGAACACACTGAACTGAGAGTACAGATAGAGAAACAGCACACTGAACTGAGAGTACAGACAGAGAAACAGCACACTGAACTGAGAGTACAGATAGAGAAACAACACAATGAACTGAGAGTACAGATAGAGAAACAACACACTGAACAGAGAGTACAGATAGAGAAACAACACACTGAACAGAGAGTACAGATAGAGAAACAGCACACTGAACTGAGAGCACAGATAGAGAAACAGCACACTGAACTGAGAGTACAGATAGAGAAACAGCACACTGAACTGAGAGTACAGATAGAGAAACAGCACACTGAACTGAGAGTACAGACAGAGAAACAGCACACTGAACAGAGAGTACAGACAGAGAAACAACACACTGAACTGAGAGTACAGATAGAGAAACAACACAATGAACTGAGAGTACAGACAGAGAAACAGCACACTGAACAGAGAGTACAGACAGAGAAACAACACACTGAACTGAGAGTACAGATAGAGAAACAACACAATGAACTGAGAGTACAGATAGAGAAACAGCACACTGAACTGAGAGTACAGACAGAGAAACAACACACTGAACTGAGAGTACAGATAGAGAAACAACACAATGAACTGAGAGTACAGATAGAGAAACAGCACACTGAACTGAGAGTACAGATAGAGAAACAGCACACTGAACTGAGAGTACAGATAGAGAAAGAACACACTGAACTGAGAGTACAGATAGAGAAACAACACAATGAACTGAGAGTACAGATAGAGAAACAACACAATGAACTGAGAGTACAGATAGAGAAACAGCACACTGAACTGAGAGTACAGATAGAGAAACAACACACTGAACTGAGAGTACAGATAGAGAAACAGCACACTGAACTGAGAATACAGATAGAGAAACAACACAATGAACTGAGAGTACAGATAGAGAAGCAGCACACTGAACAGAGAGTACAGATAAAGAAACAACACACTGAACTGAGAGTACAGATAGAGAAACAGCACAATGAACAGAGAGTACAGACAGAGAAACAGCACACTGAACTGAGAGTACAGATAGAGAAACACCACACTGAACTGAGAGTACTGATAGAGAAACAACACAATGAACTGAGAGTAAAGATAGAGAAACAACACAATGAATTGAGAGTACAGATAGAGAAACAGCACACTGAACTGAGAGTACAGATAGAGAAACAGCACACTGAACTGAGAGTGCAGGGAGAGAAACAGAACAATGAACAGAGAGTACAGACAGAGAAACAACACACTGAACTGAGAGTACAGATAGAGAAACAGCACAATGAACAGAGAGTACAGACAGAGAAACAACACACTGAACTGAGAGTACAGATAGAGAAACAACACAATGAACTGAGAGTACAGATAGAGAAACAGCACAATGAACTGAGAGTACAGATAGAGAAACAACACAATGAACTGAGAGTACAGATAGAGAAACAGCACACTGAACTGAGAGTACAGATAGAGGAACAGCACACTGAACTGAGAGTACAGACAGAGAAACAGCACACTGAACTGAGAGTACAGATAGAGAAAGAACACATTGAACTGAGAGAACTGATAGAGAAACAACACACTGAACTGAGAGTACAGATAGAGAAACAGCACACTGAACTGAGAGTACAGACAGAGAAACAGCACACTGAACTGAGAGTACAGGCAGAGAAACAACACACTGAACTGAGAGTACAGATAGAGAAACAGCACAATGAACTGAGAGTACAGACAGAGAAACAGCACACTGAACTGAGAGTACAGATAGAGAAACAGCACAATGAACTGAGAGTACAGACAGAGAAACAGCACACTGAACTGAGAGTACAGATAGAGAAACAACACACTGAACTGAGAGTACAGATAGAGAAACAGCACACTGAACTGAGAGTACAGATAGAGAAAGAACACACTGAACTGAGAGTACAGATAGAGAAACAGCACAATGAACTGAGAGTACAGACAGAGAAACAGCACACTGAACTGAGAGTACAGATAGAGAAACAGCACAATGAACTGACAGTACAGACAGAGAAACAGCACACTGAACTGAGAGTACAGATAGAGAAACAGCACACTGAACTGAGAGTACAGATAGAGAAACAGCACACTGAACTGAGAGTACAGATAGAGAAACAACACACTGAACTGAGAGTACAGATAGAGAAACAACACACTGAACTGAGAGTACAGATAGAGAAACAACATAATGAACTGAGAGTACAGATAGAGAAACAGCACACTGAACTGAGAGTACAGATAAAGAAAGAACACACTGAACTGAGAGTACAGATAGAGAAACAGCACACTGAACTGAGAGTACAGACAGAGAAACAGCACACTGAACTGAGAGTACAGATAGAGAAACAACACACTGAACTGAGAGTACAGATAGAGAAACAGCACACTGAACTGAGAGTACTGATAGAGAAACAACACAATGAACTGAGAGTAAAGATAGAGAAACAACACAATGAATTGAGAGTACAGATAGAGAAACAGCACACTGAACTGAGAGTACAGATAGAGAAACAGCACACTGAACTGAGAGTGCAGGGAGAGAAACAGAACAATGAACAGAGAGTACAGACAGAGAAACAACACACTGAACTGAGAGTACAGATTGAGAAACAGCACAATGAACAGAGAGTACAGACAGAGAAACAACACACTGAACTGAGAGTACAGATAGAGAAACAACACAATGAACTGAGAGTACAGATAGAGAAACAGCACAATGAACTGAGAGTACAGATAGAGAAACAACACAATGAACTGAGAGTACAGATAGAGAAACAGCACACTGAACTGAGAGTACAGATAGAGGAACAGCACACTGAACTGAGAGTACAGACAGAGAAACAGCACACTGAACTGAGAGTACAGATAGAGAAAGAACACATTGAACTGAGAGAACTGATAGAGAAACAACACACTGAACTGAGAGTACAGATAGAGAAACAGCACACTGAACTGAGAGTACAGACAGAGAAACAGCACACTGAACTGAGAGTACAGGCAGAGAAACAACACACTGAACTGAGAGTACAGATAGAGAAACAGCACAATGAACTGAGAGTACAGACAGAGAAACAGCACACTGAACTGAGAGTACAGATAGAGAAACAGCACAATGAACTGAGAGTACAGACAGAGAAACAGCACACTGAACTGAGAGTACAGATAGAGAAACAACACACTGAACTGAGAGTACAGATAGAGAAACAGCACACTGAACTGAGAGTACAGATAGAGAAAGAACACACTGAACTGAGAGTACAGATAGAGAAACAGCACAATGAACTGAGAGTACAGACAGAGAAACAGCACACTGAACTGAGAGTACAGATAGAGAAACAGCACAATGAACTGAGAGTACAGACAGAGAAACAGCACACTGAACTGAGAGTACAGATAGAGAAACAGCACACTGAACTGAGAGTACAGATAGAGAAACAGCACACTGAACTGAGAGTACAGATAGAGAAACAACACACTGAACTGAGAGTACAGATAGAGAAACAACACACTGAACTGAGAGTACAGATAGAGAAACAACACAATGAACTGAGAGTACAGATAGAGAAACAGCACACTGAACTGAGAGTACAGATAAAGAAAGAACACACTGAACTGAGAGTACAGATAGAGAAACAGCACACTGAACTGAGAGTACAGACAGAGAAACAGCACACTGAACTGAGAGTACAGATAGAGAAACAACACAATGAACTGAGAGTACAGATAGAGAAACAGCACACTGAACTGAGAGTACAGATAGAGAAACAACACAATGAACTGAGAATACAGATAGAGAAACAGCACACTGAACTGAGAGTACAGACAGAGAAACAGCACACTGAACTGCGAGTACAGATAGAGAAACAACACAATGAACTGAGAATACAGATAGAGAAACAGCACACTGAACTGAGAGTACAGACAGAGAAACAGCACACTGAACTGAGAGTACAGATAGAGAAACAACACACTGAACTGAGAGTACAGATAGAGAAACAGCACACTGAACTGAGAGTACAGATAGAGAAACAGCACACTGAACTGAGAGTACAGACAGAGAAACAGCACACTGAACTGAGAGTACAGATAGAGAAACAACGCAATGTACTGAGAATACAGATAGAGAAACAGCACACTGAACTGAGAGGACAGACAGAGAATCAGCACACTGAACTGAGAGTACAGATAGAGAAACAGCACACTGAACTGAGAGTACAGATAGAGAAAGAACACACTGAACTGAGAGTAGAGATAGAGAAACAGCACACTGAACTGAGAGTACAGATAGAGAAAGAACACACTGAACTGAGAGTACAGATAGAGAAACAACACACTGAACTGAGAGTACAGATAGAGAAACAGCACACTGAACTGAGAGTACAGATAGAGAAACAGCACACTGAACTGAGAGTACAGATAGAGAAAGAACACACTGAACTGAGAGTACAGATAGAGAAACAACACACAGAACTGAGAGTACAGATAGAGAAACAGCACACTGAACTGAGAGTACAGATAGAGAAACAGCACACTGAACTGAGAGTACTGGTAGAGAAACAGCACACTGAACTGAGAGTACAGACAGAGAAACAGCACACTGAACAGAGAGTACAGATAGAGAAACAACACAATGAACTGAGAGTACAGATAGAGAAACCACACACTGAACTGAGAGTACAGATAGAGAAACAACACAATGAACTGAGTGTACAGATAGAGAAACAACACACTGAACTGAGAGTACAGATAGAGAAACAACACACTGAACAGAGAGTACAGACAGAGAAACAACACACTGAACTGAGAATACAGATAGAGAAACAACACAATGAACTGAGAGTACAGATAGAGAAACAACACACTGAACTGAGAGGACAGATAGAGAAACAACACACTGAAAAGAGAGTACAGATAGAGAAACAGCACACTGAACTGAGAGTACAGATAGAGAAACAGCACACTGAACTGAGAGTACAGATAGAGAAACAGCACACTGAACTGAGAGTACAGACAGAGAAACAACACACTGAACTGAGAGTACAGATAGAGAAACAACACAATGAACTGAGAGTACAGATAGAGAAACAACACACTGAACTGAGAGTACAGATAGAGAAACAACACACTGAACAGAGAGTACAGAATGATAAACAGCACACTGAACAGAGAGTACAGATAGAGAAACAGCACACTGAACTGAGAGTACAGATAGAGAAACAGCACACTGAACTGAGAGTACAGATAGAGAAACAGCACACTGAACTGAGAGTACAGACAGAGAAACAGCACACTGAACAGAGAGTACAGACAGAGAAACAACACACTGAACTGAGAGTACAGATAGATAAACAACACAATGAACTGAGAGTACAGATAGAGAAACAGCACAATGAACTGAGAGTACAGACAGAGAAACAGCACACTGAACTGAGAGTACAGATAGAGAAACAACACAATGAACTGAGAGTACAGATAGAGAAACAGCACACTGAACTGAGAGTACAGATAGAGAAAGAACACACTGAACTGAGAGTACAGATAGAGAAACAGCACAATGAACTGAGAGTACAGACAGAGAAACAGCACACTGAACTGAGAGTACAGATAGAGAAACAGCACAATGAACTGAGAGTACAGACAGAGAAACAGCACACTGAACTGAGAGTACAGATAGAGAAACAGCACACTGAACTGAGAGTACAGATAGAGAAACAACACACTGAACTGAGAGTACAGAGAGAGAAACAACACACTGAACTGAGAGTACAGATAGAGAAACAACACAATGAACTGAGAATACAGATCGAGAAACAGCACACTGAACTGAGAGTACAGACAGAGAAACAGCACACTGAACTGAGAGTACAGATAGAGAAACAACACAATGAACTGAGAATACAGATAGAGAAACAGCACACTGAACTGAGAGTACAGATAGAGAAACAACACAATGAACTGAGAATACAGATAGAGAAACAGCACACTGAACTGAGAGTACAGACAGAGAAACAGCACACTGAACTGAGAGTACAGATAGAGAAACAACACAATGAACTGAGAATACAGATAGAGAAACAGCACACTGAACTGAGAGTACAGACAGAGAAACAGCACACTGAACTGAGAGTACAGATAGAGAAACAACACACTGAACTGAGAGTACAGATAGAGAAACAGCACACTGAACTGAGAGTACAGATAGAGAAACAGCACACTGAACTGAGAGTACAGACAGAGAAACAGCACACTGAACTGAGAGTACAGATAGAGAAACAACGCAATGAACTGAGAATACAGATAGAGAAACAGCACACTGAACTGAGAGTACAGACAGAGAAACAGCACACTGAACTGAGAGTACAGATAGAGAAACAGCACACTGAACTGAGAGTACAGATAGAGAAAGAACACACTGAACTGAGAGTAGAGATAGAGAAACAGCACACTGAACTGAGAGTACAGATAGAGAAAGAACACACTGAACTGAGAGTACAGATAGAGAAACAACACACTGAACTGAGAGTACAGATAGAGAAACAGCACACTGAACTGAGAGTACAGATAGAGAAACAGCACACTGAACTGAGAGTACAGAAAGAGAAAGAACACACTGAACTGAGAGTACAGATAGAGAAACAACACACAGAACTGAGAGTACAGATAGAGAAACAGCACACTGAACTGAGAGTACAGATAGAGAAACAGCACACTGAACTGAGAGTACAGATAGAGAAACAGCACACTGAACTGAGAGTACAGACAGAGAAACAGCACACTGAACAGAGAGTACAGATAGAGAAACAGCACAATGAACAGAGAGTACAGACAGAGAAACAGCACACTGAACTGAGAGTACAGATAGAGAAACAGCACACTGAACTGAGAGTAAAGATAGAGAAACAATTCAATGAACTGAGAGTACAGATAGAGAAACAGCACACTGAACTGAGAGTACAGATAGAGAAACAGCACACTGAACTGAGAGTACAGACACAGAAACAGCACACTGAACTGAGAGTACAGATAGAGAAACAACACAATGAACTGAGAGTACAGATAGAGAAACAGCACACTGAACTGAGAGTACAGATAGAGAAACAACACAATGAACTGAGAATACAGATAGAGAAACAGCACACTGAACTGAGAGTACAGACAGAGAAACAGCACACTGAACTGAGAGTACAGATAGAGAAACAACACAATGAACTGAGAGTACAGATAGAGAAACAGCACACTGAACTGAGAGTACAGATAGAGAAACAGCACAATGAACTGAGAGTACAGACAGAGAAACAGCACACTGAACTGAGAGTACAGATAGAGAAACAGCACAATGAACTGAGAGTACAGACAGAGAAACAGCACACTGAACTGAGAGTACAGATAGAGAAACAGCATACTGAACTGAGAGTACAGACAGAGAAACAGCACACTGAACTGAGAGTACAGATAGAGAAACAACACAATGAACTGAGAGTACAGATAGAGAAATAGCACACTGAACTGAGAGTACAGATAGAGAAACAGCACACTGAACTGAGAGTACAGATAGAGAAACAGCATACTGAACTGAGAGTACAGACAGAGAAACAGCACACTGAACTGAGAGTACAGATAGAGAAACAGCACACTGAACTGAGAGTACAGATAGAGAAACAGCACAATGAACTGAGAGTACAGACAGAGAAACAGCACACTGAACTGAGAGTACAGATAGAGAAACAGCACAATGAACTGAGAGTACAGACAGAGAAACAGCACACTGAACTGAGAGTACAGATAGAGAAACAGCATACTGAACTGAGAGTACAGACAGAGAAACAGCACACTGAACTGAGAGTACAGATAGAGAAACAACACAATGAACTGAGAGTACAGATAGAGAAATAGCACACTGAACTGAGAGTACAGATAGAGAAACAGCACACTGAACTGAGAGTACAGATAGAGAAACAGCATACTGAACTGAGAGTACAGACAGAGAAACAGCACACTGAACTGAGAGTACAGATAGAGAAACAACACACTGAACTGAGAGTACAGATAGAGAAACAACACACTGAACTGAGAGTACAGATAGAGAAACAGCACACTGAACTGAGAGTACAGATAGAGAAACAGCACACTGAACTGAGAGTAGAGAAAGAGAAAGAACACACTGAACTGAGAGTACAGATAGAGAAACAACACACAGAACTGAGAGTACAGATAGAGAAACAGCACACTGAACTGAGAGTACAGATAGAGAAACAGCACACTGAACTGAGAGTACAGATAGAGAAACAGCACACTGAACTGAGAGTACAGACAGAGAAACAGCACACTGAACAGAGAGTACAGATAGAGAAACAACACAATGAACTGAGAGTACAGATAGAGAAACAACACACTGAACTGAGAGTACAGATAGAGAAACAACACAATGAACTGAGAGTACAGATAGAGAAACAACACACTGAACTGAGAGTACAGATAGAGAAACAACACACTGAACAGAGAGTACAGACAGAGAAACAACACACTGAACTGAGAATACAGATAGAGAAACAACACAATGAACTGAGAGTACAGATAGAGAAACAACACACTGAACTGAGAGGACAGATAGAGAAACAACACACTGAAAAGAGAGTACAGATAGAGAAACAGCACACTGAACTGAGAGTACAGATAGAGAAACAGCACACTGAACTGAGAGTACAGATAGAGAAACAGCACACTGAACTGAGAGTACAGACAGAGAAACAACACACTGAACTGAGAGTACAGATAGAGAAACAACACAATGAACTGAGAGTACAGATAGAGAAACAACACACTGAACTGAGAGTACAGATAGAGAAACAACACACTGAACAGAGAGTACAGAATGAGAAACAGCACACTGAACAGAGAGTACAGATAGAGAAACAGCACACTGAACTGAGAGTACAGATAGAGAAACAGCACACTGAACTGAGAGTACAGATAGAGAAACAGCACACTGAACTGAGAGTACAGACAGAGAAACAGCACACTGAACAGAGAGTACAGACAGAGAAACAACACACTGAACTGAGAGTACAGATAGATAAACAACACAATGAACTGAGAGTACAGATAGAGAAACAGCACAATGAACTGAGAGTACAGACAGAGAAACAGCACACTGAACTGAGAGTACAGATAGAGAAACAACACAATAAACTGAGAGTACACATAGAGAAACAGCACACTGAACTGAGAGTACAGATAGAGAAAGAACACACTGAACTGAGAGTACAGATAGAGAAACAGCACAATGAACTGAGAGTACAGACAGAGAAACAGCACACTGAACTGAGAGTACAGATAGAGAAACAGCACAATGAACTGAGAGTACAGACAGAGAAACAGCACACTGAACTGAGAGTACAGATAGAGAAACAGCACAATGAACTGAGAGTACAGACAGAGAAACAGCACACTGAACTGAGAGTACAGATAGAGAAACAGCATACTGAACTGAGAGTACAGACAGAGAAACAGCACACTGAACTGAGAGTACAGATAGAGAAACAACACAATGAACTGAGAGTACAGATAGAGAAATAGCACACTGAACTGAGAGTACAGATAGAGAAACAGCACACTGAACTGAGAGTACAGATAGAGAAACAGCATACTGAACTGAGAGTACAGACAGAGAAACAGCACACTGAACTGAGAGTACAGATAGAGAAACAGCACACTGAACTGAGAGTACAGATAGAGAAACAGCACAATGAACTGAGAGTACAGACAGAGAAACAGCACACTGAACTGAGAGTACAGATAGAGAAACAGCACAATGAACTGAGAGTACAGACAGAGAAACAGCACACTGAACTGAGAGTACAGATAGAGAAACAGCATACTGAACTGAGAGTACAGACAGAGAAACAGCACACTGAACTGAGAGTACAGATAGAGAAACAACACAATGAACTGAGAGTACAGATAGAGAAATAGCACACTGAACTGAGAGTACAGATAGAGAAACAGCACACTGAACTGAGAGTACAGATAGAGAAACAGCATACTGAACTGAGAGTACAGACAGAGAAACAGCACACTGAACTGAGAGTACAGATAGAGAAACAACACACTGAACTGAGAGTACAGATAGAGAAACAACACACTGAACTGAGAGTACAGATAGAGAAACAGCACACTGAACTGAGAGTACAGATAGAGAAACAGCACACTGAACTGAGAGTAGAGAAAGAGAAAGAACACACTGAACTGAGAGTACAGATAGAGAAACAACACACAGAACTGAGAGTACAGATAGAGAAACAGCACACTGAACTGAGAGTACAGATAGAGAAACAGCACACTGAACTGAGAGTACAGATAGAGAAACAGCACACTGAACTGAGAGTACAGACAGAGAAACAGCACACTGAACAGAGAGTACAGATAGAGAAACAACACAATGAACTGAGAGTACAGATAGAGAAACAACACACTGAACTGAGAGTACAGATAGAGAAACAACACAATGAACTGAGAGTACAGATAGAGAAACAACACACTGAACTGAGAGTACAGATAGAGAAACAACACACTGAACAGAGAGTACAGACAGAGAAACAACACACTGAACTGAGAATACAGATAGAGAAACAACACAATGAACTGAGAGTACAGATAGAGAAACAACACACTGAACTGAGAGGACAGATAGAGAAACAACACACTGAAAAGAGAGTACAGATAGAGAAACAGCACACTGAACTGAGAGTACAGATAGAGAAACAGCACACTGAACTGAGAGTACAGATAGAGAAACAGCACACTGAACTGAGAGTACAGACAGAGAAACAACACACTGAACTGAGAGTACAGATAGAGAAACAACACAATGAACTGAGAGTACAGATAGAGAAACAACACACTGAACTGAGAGTACAGATAGAGAAACAACACACTGAACAGAGAGTACAGAATGAGAAACAGCACACTGAACAGAGAGTACAGATAGAGAAACAGCACACTGAACTGAGAGTACAGATAGAGAAACAGCACACTGAACTGAGAGTACAGATAGAGAAACAGCACACTGAACTGAGAGTACAGACAGAGAAACAGCACACTGAACAGAGAGTACAGACAGAGAAACAACACACTGAACTGAGAGTACAGATAGATAAACAACACAATGAACTGAGAGTACAGATAGAGAAACAGCACAATGAACTGAGAGTACAGACAGAGAAACAGCACACTGAACTGAGAGTACAGATAGAGAAACAACACAATAAACTGAGAGTACACATAGAGAAACAGCACACTGAACTGAGAGTACAGATAGAGAAAGAACACACTGAACTGAGAGTACAGATAGAGAAACAGCACAATGAACTGAGAGTACAGACAGAGAAACAGCACACTGAACTGAGAGTACAGATAGAGAAACAGCACAATGAACTGAGAGTACAGACAGAGAAACAGCACACTGAACTGAGAGTACAGATAGAGAAACAGCACACTGAACTGAGAGTACAGATAGAGAAACAACACACTGAACTGATAGTACAGATAGAGAAACAACACACTGAACTGAGAGTACAGATAGAGAAACAACACAATGAACTGAGAATACAGATCGAGAAACAGCACACTGAACTGAGAGTACAGACAGAGAAACAGCACACTGAACTGAGAGTACAGATAGAGAAACAACACAATGAACTGAGAATACAGATAGAGAAACAGCACACTGAACTGAGAGTACAGACAGAGAAACAGCACACTGAACTAAGAGTACAGATAGAGAAACAACACACTAAACTAAGAGTACAGATAGAGAAACAGCACACTGAACTGAGAGTACAGATAGAGAAACAGCACACTGAACTGAGAGTACAGACAGAGAAACAGCACACTGAACTGAGAGTACAGATAGAGAAACAACACAATGAACTGAGAATACAGATAGAGAAACAGCACACTGAACTGAGAGTACAGACAGAGAAACAGCACACTGAACTGATAGTACAGATAGAGAAACAGCACACTGAACTGAGAGTACAGATAGAGAAAGAACACACTGAACTGAGAGTACAGATAGAGAAACAGCACACTGAACTGAGAGTACAGATAGAGAAAGAACACACTGAACTGAGAGTACAGATAGAGAAACAACACACTGAACTGAGAGTACAGATAGAGAAACAGCACACTGAACTGAGAGTACAGATAGAGAAAGAACACACTGAACTGAGAGTGCAGATAGAGTAACAACACACAGAACTGAGAGTACAGATAGAGAAACAGCACACTGAACTGAGAGTACAGATAGAGAAACAGCACACTGAACTGAGAGTACAGATAGAGAAACAGCACACTGAACTGAGAGTACAGACAGAGAAACAGCACACTGAACAGAGAGTACAGATAGAGAAACAACACAATGAACTGAGAGTACAGATAGAGAAACAACACACTGAACTGAGAGTACAGATAGAGAAACAACACAATGAACTGAGAGTACAGATAGAGAAACAACACACTGAACTGAGAGTACAGATAGAGAAACAACACACTGAACAGAGAGTACAGACAGAGAAACAACACACTGAACTGAGAGTACAGATAGAGAAAGAACACACTGAACTGAGAGTATAGATAGAGAAACAACACAATGAACTGAGAGTACAGATAGAGAAACAACACACTGAACTGAGAGTACAGATAGAGAAACAACACACTGAACAGAGAGTACAGACAGAGAAACAACACACTGAACTGAGAATACAGATAGAGAAACAACACAATGAACTGAGAGTACAGATAGAGAAACAACACACTGAACTGAGAGGACAGATAGAGAAACAACACACTGAACAGAGAGTACAGATAGAGAAACAGCACACTGAACTGAGAGTACAGATAGAGAAACAGCACACTGAACTGAGAGTACAGATAGAGAAACAGCACACTGAACTGAGAGGACAGACAGAGAAACAGCACACTGAACTGAGAGTACAGATAGAGAAACAACAAAATGAACAGAGAGTACAGATAGAGAAACAACACACTGAACTGAGAGTACAGATAGAGAAACAACACACTGAACAGAGAGTACAGAATGAGAAACAGCACACTGAACTGAGAGTACAGATAGAGAAACAGCACACTGAACTGAGAGTACAGATAGAGAAACAGCACACTGAACTGAGAGTACAGATAGAGAAACAGCACACTGAACTGAGAGTACAGACAGAGAAACAGCACACTGAACAGAGAGTACAGACAGAGAAACAACACACTGAACTGAGAGTACAGATAGATAAACAACACAATGAACTGAGAGTACAGATAGAGAAACAGCACAATGAACTGAGAGTACAGACAGAGAAACAGCACACTGAACTGAGAGTACAGATAGAGAAACAACACAATGAACTGAGAGTACAGATAGAGAAACAGCACACTGAACTGAGAGTACAGATAGAGAAAGAACACACTGAACTGAGAGTACAGATAGAGAAACAGCACAATGAACTGAGAGTACAGACAGAGAAACAGCACACTGAACTGAGAGTACAGATAGAGAAACAGCACAAGGAACTGAGAGTACAGACAGAGAAACAGCACACTGAACTGAGAGTACAGATAGAGAAACAGCACACTGAACTGAGAGTACAGATAGAGAAACAACACACTGAACTGAGAGTACAGATAGAGAAACAACACACTGAACTGAGAGTACAGATAGAGAAACAACACAATGAACTGAGAATACAGATCGAGAAACAGCACACTGAACTGAGAGTACAGACAGAGAAACAGCACACTGAACTGAGAGTACAGATAGAGAAACAACACAATGAACTGAGAATACAGATAGAGAAACAGCACACTGAACTGAGAGTACAGACAGAGAAACAGCACACTGAACTGAGAGTACAGATAGAGAAACAACACACTGAACTGAGAGTACAGATAGAGAAACAGCACACTGAACTGAGAGTACAGATAGAGAAACAGCACACTGAACTGAGAGTACAGATAGATAAACAGCACACTGAACTGAGAGTACAGATAGAGAAACAGCACAATGAACTGAGAATACAGATAGAGAAACAGCACACTGAACTGAGAGTACAGACAGAGAAACAGCACACTGAACTGAGAGTACAGATAGAGAAAGAACACACTGAACTGAGAGTACAGATAGAGAAAGAACACACTGAACTGAGAGTACAGATAGAGAAACAGCACACTGAACTGAGAGTACAGATAGAGAAAGAACACACTGAACTGAGAGTACAGATAGAGAAACAACACACTGAACTGAGAGTACAGATAGAGAAACAGCACACTGAACTGAGAGTACAGATAGAGAAACAGCACACTGAACTGAGAGTACAGATAGAGAAAGAACACACTGAACTGAGAGTACAGATAGAGAAACAACACACAGAACTGAGAGTACAGATAGAGAAACAGCACACTGAACTGAGAGTACAGATAGAGAAACAGCACACTGAACTGAGAGTACAGATAGAGAAACAGCACACTGAACTGAGAGTACAGACAGAGAAACAGCACACTGAACAGAGAGTACAGATAGAGAAACAACACAATGAACTGAGAGTACAGATAGAGAAACAACACACTGAACTGAGAGTACAGATAGAGAAACAACACAATGAACTGAGAGTACAGATAGAGAAACAACACACTGAACTGAGAGTACAGATAGAGAAACAACACACTGAACAGAGAGTACAGACAGAGAAACAACACACTGAACTGAGAGTACAGATAGAGAAACAACACACTGAACTGAGAGTACAGATAGAGAAACAACACAATGAACTGAGAGTACAGATAGAGAAAAAACAAACTGAACTGAGAGTACAGATAGAGAAACAACACACTGAACTGAGAGTACAGATAGAGAAACAACACACTGAACAGAGAGTACAGATAGAGAAACAACACACTGAACTGAGAGTACAGATAGAGAAACAGCACACTGAACTGAGAGTACAGATAGAGAAACAGCACACTTATCTGAGAGTACATATAGAGAAACAGCACACTGAACTGAGAGTACAGATAGAGAAACAACACAATGAACTGAGAGTACAGATAGAGAAACAACACACTGAACTGAGAGTACAGATAGAGAAACAACACACTGAACAGAGAGTACAGATAGAGAAACAGCACACTGAACTGAGAGTACAGATAGAGAAACAGCACACTGAACTGAGAGTACAGATAGAGAAACAGCACACTGAACTGAGAGTACAGATAGAGAAACAGCACACTGAACTGAGAGTACAGACAGAGAAACAGCACACTGAACAGAGAGTACAGACAGAGAAACAACACACTGAACTGAGAGTACAGATAGATAAACAACACAATGAACTGAGAGTACAGACAGAGAAACAGCACACTGAACTGAGAGTACAGACAGAGATACAACACACTGAACTGAGAGTACAGATAGAGAAACAACACAATGAACTGAGAGTACAGATAGAGAAAGAGCACACTGAACAGAGAGTACAGATAAAGAAAGAACACACTGAACTGAGAGTACAGAAAGAAAAACAACACAATGAACTGAGAGTACAGATAGAGAAACAGCACAATGAACTGAGAGTACAGATAGAGAAACAGCACACTGAACTGAGAGTACAGATAGCGAAACAGCACACTGAACTGAGAGTACATATAGAGAAACAGCACACTGAACTGAGAGTACAGATAGAGAAACAACACAATGAACTGAGAGTACAGATAGAGAAACAACACACTGAACTGAGAGTACAGATAGAGAAACAGCACACTGAACTGAGAGTACAGATAGAGAAACAGCACACTGAACTGAGAGTACAGATAGAGAAACAACACACTGAACAGAGAGTACAGACAGAGAAACAACACACTGAACTGAGAGTACAGATAGAGAAAGAACACACTGAACTGAGAGTACAGATAGAGAAACAACACAATGAACTGAGAGTACAGATAGAGAAAAAACAAACTGAACTGAGAGTACAGATAGAGAAACAACACACTGAACTGAGAGTACAGATAGAGAAACAACACACTGAACAGAGAGTACAGATAGAGAAACAACACACTGAACTGAGAGTACAGATAGAGAAACAGCACACTGAACTGAGAGTACAGATAGAGAAACAGCACACTGAACTGAGAGTACATATAGAGAAACAGCACACTGAACTGAGAGTACAGATAGAGAAACAACACAATGAACTGAGAGTACAGATAGAGAAACAACACACTGAACTGAGAGTACAGATAGAGAAACAACACACTGAACAGAGAGTACAGATAGAGAAACAGCACACTGAACTGAGAGTACAGATAGAGAAACAGCACACTGAACTGAGAGTACAGATAGAGAAACAGCACACTGAACTGAGAGTACAGATAGAGAAACAGCACACTGAACTGAGAGTACAGACAGAGAAACAGCACACTGAACAGAGAGTACAGACAGAGAAACAACACACTGAACTGAGAGTACAGATAGATAAACAACACAATGAACTGAGAGTACAGACAGAGAAACAGCACACTGAACTGAGAGTACAGACAGAGATACAACACACTGAACTGAGAGTACAGATAGAGAAACAACACAATGAACTGAGAGTACAGATAGAGAAAGAGCACACTGAACAGAGAGTACAGATAAAGAAAGAACACACTGAACTGAGAGTACAGAAAGAAAAACAACACAATGAACTGAGAGTACAGATAGAGAAACAACACAATGAACTGAGAGTACAGATAGAGAAACAGCACACTGAACTGAGAGTACAGATAGCGAAACAGCACACTGAACTGAGAATACAGATAGAGAAACAACACAATGAACTGAGAGTACAGATAGAGAAACAGCACACTGAACAGAGAGTACAGATAAAGAAAGAACACACTGAACTGAGAGTACAGATAGAGAAACAGCACAATGAACAGAGAGTACAGACAGAGAAACAGCACACTGAACTGAGAGTACAGATAGAGAAACAGCACACTGAACTGAGAGTAAAGATAGAGAAACAATTCAATGACCTGAGAGTACAGATAGAGAAACAGCACACTGAACTGAGAGTACAGATAGAGAAACAGCACACTGAACTGAGAGTACAGATAGAGAAACAGCACAATGAACAGAGAGTACAGACAGAGAAACAACACACTGAACTGAGAGTACAGATAGAGAAACAGCACAATGAACAGAGAGTACAGACAGAAAAACAACACACTGAACTGAGAGTACAGATAGAGAAACAACACAATGAACTGAGAGTACAGATAGAGAAACAGCACAATGAACTGAGAGTACAGAAAGAGAAACAACACAATGAACTGAGAGTACAGATAGAGAAACAGCACACTGAACTGAGAGTACAGACAGAGAAACAGCACACTGAACTGAGAGTACAGATAGAGAAACAACACACTGAACTGAGAGTACAGATAGAGAAACAACACACTGAACTGAGAGTACAGAGAGAGAAACAGCACACTGAACTGAGAGTACAGACAGATAAACAGCAGACTGAACTGAGAGTACAGACAGAGAAACAACACACTGAACTGAGAGTACAGATAGAGAAACAGCACACTGAACTGAGAGTACAGACAGAGAAACAGCACACTGAACTGAGAGTACAGACAGAGAAACAACACACTGAACTGAAAGTACAGATAGAGAAACAGCACAATGAACTGAGAGTACAGATAGAGAAACAGCACAATGAACTGAGAGTACAGAAAGAGAAACAACACAATGAACTGAGAGTACAGATAGAGAAACAGCACACTGAACTGAGAGTACAGACAGAGAAACAGCACACTGAACTGAGAGTACAGATAGAGAAACAACACACTGAACTGAGAGTACAGATAGAGAAACAACACACTGAACTGAGAGTACAGAGAGAGAAACAGCACACTGAACTGAGAGTACAGACAGAGAAACAGCACACTGAACTGAGAGTACAGATAGAGAAACAACACAATGAACTGAGAGTAAAGATAGAGAAACAGCACACTGAACTGAGAGTACAGATAAAGAAAGAACACACTGAACTGAGAGTACAGATAGAGAAACAGCACACTGAACTGAGAGTACAGACACAGAAACAGCACACTGAACTGAGAGTACAGATAGAGAAACAACACAATGAACTGAGAGTACAGATAGAGAAACAGCACACTGAACTGAGAGTACAGATAGAGAAACAACACAATGAACTGAGAATACAGATAGAGAAACAGCACACTGAACTGAGAGTACAGACAGAGAAACAGCACACTGAACTGAGAGTACAGATAGAGAAACAACACAATGAACTGAGAGTACAGATAGAGAAACAGCACACTGAACTGAGAGTACAGATAGAGAAACAGCACAATGAACTGAGAGTACAGACAGAGAAACAGCACACTGAACTGAGAGTACAGATAGAGAAACAGCACAATGAACTGAGAGTACAGACAGAGAAACAGCACACTGAACTGAGAGTACAGATAGAGAAACAGCATACTGAACTGAGAGTACAGACAGAGAAACAGCACACTGAACTGAGAGTACAGATAGAGAAACAACACAATGAACTGAGAGTACAGATAGAGAAATAGCACACTGAACTGAGAGTACAGATAGAGAAACAGCACACTGAACTGAGAGTACAGATAGAGAAAGAACACACTGAGCTGATAGTACAGATAGAGAAACAGCACAATGAACTGAGAGTACAGATAGAGACACAGCACACTGAACTGAGAGTACAGATAGAGAAAGAACACACTGAACAGAGAGTACAGATAGAGAAACAGCACAATGAACTGAGAGTACAGACAGAGAAACAGCACACTGAACTGAGAGTACAGATAGAGAAACAGCACACTGAACTGAGAGTACAGACAGAGAAACAGCACACTGAACAGAGAGTACAGACAGAGAAACAACACACTGAACTGAGAGTACAGATAGATAAACAACACAATGAACTGAGAGTACAGACAGAGAAACAGCACACTGAACTGAGAGTACAGACAGAGATACAACACACTGAACTGAGAGTACAGATAGAGAAACAACACAATGAACTGAGAGTACAGATAGAGAAAGAGCACACTGAACAGAGAGTACAGATAAAGAAAGAACACACTGAACTGAGAGTACAGAAAGAAAAACAACACAATGAACTGAGAGTACAGATAGAGAAACAGCACAATGAACTGAGAGTACAGATAGAGAAACAGCACACTGAACTGAGAGTACAGATAGCGAAACAGCACACTGAACTGAGAGTACATATAGAGAAACAGCACACTGAACTGAGAGTACAGATAGAGAAACAACACAATGAACTGAGAGTACAGATAGAGAAACAACACACTGAACTGAGAGTACAGATAGAGAAACAGCACACTGAACTGAGAGTACAGATAGAGAAACAGCACACTGAACTGAGAGTACAGATAGAGAAACAACACACTGAACAGAGAGTACAGACAGAGAAACAACACACTGAACTGAGAGTACAGATAGAGAAAGAACACACTGAACTGAGAGTACAGATAGAGAAACAACACAATGAACTGAGAGTACAGATAGAGAAAAAACAAACTGAACTGAGAGTACAGATAGAGAAACAACACACTGAACTGAGAGTACAGATAGAGAAACAACACACTGAACAGAGAGTACAGATAGAGAAACAACACACTGAACTGAGAGTACAGATAGAGAAACAGCACACTGAACTGAGAGTACAGATAGAGAAACAGCACACTGAACTGAGAGTACATATAGAGAAACAGCACACTGAACTGAGAGTACAGATAGAGAAACAACACAATGAACTGAGAGTACAGATAGAGAAACAACACACTGAACTGAGAGTACAGATAGAGAAACAACACACTGAACAGAGAGTACAGATAGAGAAACAGCACACTGAACTGAGAGTACAGATAGAGAAACAGCACACTGAACTGAGAGTACAGATAGAGAAACAGCACACTGAACTGAGAGTACAGATAGAGAAACAGCACACTGAACTGAGAGTACAGACAGAGAAACAGCACACTGAACAGAGAGTACAGACAGAGAAACAACACACTGAACTGAGAGTACAGATAGATAAACAACACAATGAACTGAGAGTACAGACAGAGAAACAGCACACTGAACTGAGAGTACAGACAGAGATACAACACACTGAACTGAGAGTACAGATAGAGAAACAACACAATGAACTGAGAGTACAGATAGAGAAAGAGCACACTGAACAGAGAGTACAGATAAAGAAAGAACACACTGAACTGAGAGTACAGAAAGAAAAACAACACAATGAACTGAGAGTACAGATAGAGAAACAACACAATGAACTGAGAGTACAGATAGAGAAACAGCACACTGAACTGAGAGTACAGATAGCGAAACAGCACACTGAACTGAGAATACAGATAGAGAAACAACACAATGAACTGAGAGTACAGATAGAGAAACAGCACACTGAACAGAGAGTACAGATAAAGAAAGAACACACTGAACTGAGAGTACAGATAGAGAAACAGCACAATGAACAGAGAGTACAGACAGAGAAACAGCACACTGAACTGAGAGTACAGATAGAGAAACAGCACACTGAACTGAGAGTAAAGATAGAGAAACAATTCAATGAACTGAGAGTACAGATAGAGAAACAGCACACTGAACTGAGAGTACAGATAGAGAAACAGCACACTGAACTGAGAGTACAGATAGAGAAACAGCACAATGAACAGAGAGTACAGACAGAGAAACAACACACTGAACTGAGAGTACAGATAGAGAAACAGCACAATGAACAGAGAGTACAGACAGAAAAACAACACACTGAACTGAGAGTACAGATAGAGAAACAACACAATGAACTGAGAGTACAGATAGAGAAACAGCACAATGAACTGAGAGTACAGAAAGAGAAACAACACAATGAACTGAGAGTACAGATAGAGAAACAGCACACTGAACTGAGAGTACAGACAGAGAAACAGCACACTGAACTGAGAGTACAGATAGAGAAACAACACACTGAACTGAGAGTACAGATAGAGAAACAACACACTGAACTGAGAGTACAGAGAGAGAAACAGCACACTGAACTGAGAGTACAGACAGATAAACAGCAGACTGAACTGAGAGTACAGACAGAGAAACAACACACTGAACTGAGAGTACAGATAGAGAAACAGCACACTGAACTGAGAGTACAGACAGAGAAACAGCACACTGAACTGAGAGTACAGACAGAGAAACAACACACTGAACTGAAAGTACAGATAGAGAAACAGCACAATGAACTGAGAGTACAGATAGAGAAACAGCACAATGAACTGAGAGTACAGAAAGAGAAACAACACAATGAACTGAGAGTACAGATAGAGAAACAGCACACTGAACTGAGAGTACAGACAGAGAAACAGCACACTGAACTGAGAGTACAGATAGAGAAACAACACACTGAACTGAGAGTACAGATAGAGAAACAACACACTGAACTGAGAGTACAGAGAGAGAAACAGCACACTGAACTGAGAGTACAGACAGAGAAACAGCACACTGAACTGAGAGTACAGATAGAGAAACAACACAATGAACTGAGAGTAAAGATAGAGAAACAGCACACTGAACTGAGAGTACAGATAAAGAAAGAACACACTGAACTGAGAGTACAGATAGAGAAACAGCACACTGAACTGAGAGTACAGACACAGAAACAGCACACTGAACTGAGAGTACAGATAGAGAAACAACACAATGAACTGAGAGTACAGATAGAGAAACAGCACACTGAACTGAGAGTACAGATAGAGAAACAACACAATGAACTGAGAATACAGATAGAGAAACAGCACACTGAACTGAGAGTACAGACAGAGAAACAGCACACTGAACTGAGAGTACAGATAGAGAAACAACACAATGAACTGAGAGTACAGATAGAGAAACAGCACACTGAACTGAGAGTACAGATAGAGAAACAGCACAATGAACTGAGAGTACAGACAGAGAAACAGCACACTGAACTGAGAGTACAGATAGAGAAACAGCACAATGAACTGAGAGTACAGACAGAGAAACAGCACACTGAACTGAGAGTACAGATAGAGAAACAGCATACTGAACTGAGAGTACAGACAGAGAAACAGCACACTGAACTGAGAGTACAGATAGAGAAACAACACAATGAACTGAGAGTACAGATAGAGAAATAGCACACTGAACTGAGAGTACAGATAGAGAAACAGCACACTGAACTGAGAGTACAGATAGAGAAAGAACACACTGAGCTGATAGTACAGATAGAGAAACAGCACAATGAACTGAGAGTACAGATAGAGACACAGCACACTGAACTGAGAGTACAGATAGAGAAAGAACACACTGAACAGAGAGTACAGATAGAGAAACAGCACAATGAACTGAGAGTACAGACAGAGAAACAGCACACTGAACTGAGAGTACAGATAGAGAAACAGCACAATGACCTGAGAGTACAGATAGAGAAACAGCACACTGAACTGAGAGTACAGATAGAGAAACAGCACACTGAACTGAGAGTACAGATCGAGAAACAGCACACTGAACTGAGAGTACAGATAGAGAAACAACACACTGAACTGAGAGTACAGATAGAGAAACAACACACTGAACTGAGAGTACAGATAGAGAAACAACACAATGAACTGAGAGTACAGATAGAGAAACAGCACACTGAACTGAGAGTAGAGATAAAGAAAGAACACACTGAACTGAGAGTACAGATAGAGAAACAGCACACTGAACTGAGAGTACAGACAGAGAAACAGCACACTGAACTGAGAATACAGATAGAGAAACAGCACAATGAACTGAGAGTACAGATAGAGAAACAGCACACTGAACTGAGAGTACAGATAGAGAAACAACACAATGAACTGAGAATACAGATAGAGAAACAGCACACTGAACAGAGAGTGCAGACAGAGAAACAGCACACTGAACTGAGAGTACAGATAGAGAAACAACACAATGAACTGAGAATACAGATAGAGAAACAGCACACTGAACTGAGAGTACAGACAGAGAAACAGCACACTGAAGTGAGAGTACAGATAGAGAAACAACACACTGAACTGAGAGTACAGATAGAGAAACAGCACACTGAACTGAGAGTACAGATAGAGAAACAGCACACTGAACTGAGAGTACAGACAGAGAAACAGCACACTGAACTGAGAGTACAGATAGAGAAACAACACAATGAACTGAGAATACAGATAGAGAAACAGCACACTGAACTGAGAGTACAGACAGAGAAAGAACACACTGAACTGAGAGTACAGATAGAGAAACAGCACACTGAACTGAGAGTACAGATTGAGAAACAACACACTGAACTGAGAGTACAGATAGATAAACAACACACTGAACTGAGAGTACAGATAGAGAAACAGCACACTGAACTGAGAGTACAGATAGAGAAACAGCACACTGAACTGAGAGTACAGATAGAGAAACAGCACACTGAACTGAGAGTACAGATAGAGAAAGAACACACTGAACTGAGAGTACAGATAGAGAAACAACACAATGAACTGAGAGTACAGATAGAGAAACAACACACAGAACTGAGAGTACAGATAGAGAAACAGCACACTGAACTGAGAGTACAGATAGAGAAACAGCACACTGAACTGAGAGTACAGACAGAGAAACAGCACACTGAACAGAGAGTACAGATAGAGAAACAACACAATGAACTGAGAGTACAGATAGAGAAACCACACACTGAACTGAGAGTACAGATAGAGAAACAACACAATGAACTGAGAGTACAGATAGAGAAACAACACACTGAACTGAGAGTACAGATAGAGAAACAACACACTGAACAGAGAGTACAGACAGAGAAACAACACACTGAACTGAGAGTACAGATAGAGAAACAGCACACTGAACTGAGAGTAAAGATAGAGAAACAATTCAATGAACTGAGAGTACAGATAGAGAAACAGCACACTGAACTGAGAGTACAGATAGAGAAACAGCACACTGAACTGAGAGTACAGATAGAGAAACAGCACAATGAACAGAGAGTACAGACAGAGAAACAACACACTGAACTGAGAGTACAGATAGAGAAACAGCACAATGAACAGAGAGTACAGACAGAAAAACAACACACTGAACTGAGAGTACAGATAGAGAAACAACACAATGAACTGAGAGTACAGATAGAGAAACAGCACAATGAACTGAGAGTACAGAAAGAGAAACAACACAATGAACTGAGAGTACAGATAGAGAAACAGCACACTGAACTGAGAGTACAGACAGAGAAACAGCACACTGAACTGAGAGTACAGATAGAGAAACAACACACTGAACTGAGAGTACAGATAGAGAAACAACACACTGAACTGAGAGTACAGAGAGAGAAACAGCACACTGAACTGAGAGTACAGACAGATAAACAGCACACTGAACTGAGAGTACAGACAGAGAAACAACACACTGAACTGAGAGTACAGATAGAGAAACAGCACACTGAACTGAGAGTACAGACAGAGAAACAGCACACTGAACTGAGAGTACAGACAGAGAAACAACACACTGAACTGAAAGTACAGATAGAGAAACAGCACAATGAACTGAGAGTACAGATAGAGAAACAGCACAATGAACTGAGAGTACAGAAAGAGAAACAACACAATGAACTGAGAGTACAGATAGAGAAACAGCACACTGAACTGAGAGTACAGACAGAGAAACAGCACACTGAACTGAGAGTACAGATAGAGAAACAACACACTGAACTGAGAGTACAGATAGAGAAACAACACACTGAACTGAGAGTACAGAGAGAGAAACAGCACACTGAACTGAGAGTACAGACAGAGAAACAGCACACTGAACTGAGAGTACAGATAGAGAAACAACACAATGAACTGAGAGTAAAGATAGAGAAACAGCACACTGAACTGAGAGTACAGATAAAGAAAGAACACACTGAACTGAGAGTACAGATAGAGAAACAGCACACTGAACTGAGAGTACAGACACAGAAACAGCACACTGAACTGAGAGTACAGATAGAGAAACAACACAATGAACTGAGAGTACAGATAGAGAAACAGCACACTGAACTGAGAGTACAGATAGAGAAACAACACAATGAACTGAGAATACAGATAGAGAAACAGCACACTGAACTGAGAGTACAGACAGAGAAACAGCACACTGAACTGAGAGTACAGATAGAGAAACAACACAATGAACTGAGAGTACAGATAGAGAAACAGCACACTGAACTGAGAGTACAGATAGAGAAACAGCACAATGAACTGAGAGTACAGACAGAGAAACAGCACACTGAACTGAGAGTACAGATAGAGAAACAGCACAATGAACTGAGAGTACAGACAGAGAAACAGCACACTGAACTGAGAGTACAGATAGAGAAACAGCATACTGAACTGAGAGTACAGACAGAGAAACAGCACACTGAACTGAGAGTACAGATAGAGAAACAACACAATGAACTGAGAGTACAGATAGAGAAATAGCACACTGAACTGAGAGTACAGATAGAGAAACAGCACACTGAACTGAGAGTACAGATAGAGAAAGAACACACTGAGCTGATAGTACAGATAGAGAAACAGCACAATGAACTGAGAGTACAGATAGAGACACAGCACAATGAACTGAGAGTACAGATAGAGAAAGAACACACTGAACAGAGAGTACAGATAGAGAAACAGCACAATGAACTGAGAGTACAGACAGAGAAACAGCACACTGAACTGAGAGTACAGATAGAGAAACAGCACAATGACCTGAGAGTACAGATAGAGAAACAGCACACTGAACTGAGAGTACAGATAGAGAAACAGCACACTGAACTGAGAGTACAGATCGAGAAACAGCACACTGAACTGAGAGTACAGATAGAGAAACAACACACTGAACTGAGAGTACAGATAGAGAAACAACACACTGAACTGAGAGTACAGATAGAGAAACAACACAATGAACTGAGAGTACAGATAGAGAAACAGCACACTGAACTGAGAGTAGAGATAAAGAAAGAACACACTGAACTGAGAGTACAGATAGAGAAACAGCACACTGAACTGAGAGTACAGACAGAGAAACAGCACACTGAACTGAGAATACAGATAGACAAACAGCACAATGAACTGAGAGTACAGATAGAGAAACAGCACACTGAACTGAGAGTACAGATAGAGAAACAACACAATGAACTGAGAATACAGATAGAGAAACAGCACACTGAACAGAGAGTGCAGACAGAGAAACAGCACACTGAACTGAGAGTACAGATAGAGAAACAACACAATGAACTGAGAATACAGATAGAGAAACAGCACACTGAACTGAGAGTACAGACAGAGAAACAGCACACTGAAGTGAGAGTACAGATAGAGAAACAACACACTGAACTGAGAGTACAGATAGAGAAACAGCACACTGAACTGAGAGTACAGATAGAGAAACAGCACACTGAACTGAGAGTACAGACAGAGAAACAGCACACTGAACTGAGAGTACAGATAGAGAAACAACACAATGAACTGAGAATACAGATAGAGAAACAGCACACTGAACTGAGAGTACAGATTGAGAAACAACACACTGAACTGAGAGTACAGATAGATAAACAACACACTGAACTGAGAGTACAGATAGAGAAACAGCACACTGAACTGAGAGTACAGATAGAGAAACAGCACACTGAACTGAGAGTACAGATAGAGAAACAGCACACTGAACTGAGAGTACAGATAGAGAAAGAACACACTGAACTGAGAGTACAGATAGAGAAACAACACAATGAACTGAGAGTACAGATAGAGAAACAACACACAGAACTGAGAGTACAGATAGAGAAACAGCACACTGAACTGAGAGTACAGATAGAGAAACAGCACACTGAACTGAGAGTACAGACAGAGAAACAGCACACTGAACAGAGAGTACAGATAGAGAAACAACACAATGAACTGAGAGTACAGATAGAGAAACCACACACTGAACTGAGAGTACAGATAGAGAAACAACACAATGAACTGAGAGTACAGATAGAGAAACAACACACTGAACTGAGAGTACAGATAGAGAAACAACACACTGAACAGAGAGTACAGACAGAGAAACAACACACTGAACTGAGAGTACAGATAGAGAAACAACACAATGAACTGAGAGTACAGATAGAGAAACAACACACTGAACTGAGAGGACAGATAGAGAAACAACACACTGAACTGAGAGTACAGATAGAGAAAGAACACACTGAACTGAGAGTACAGATAGATAAACAACACACTGAACTGAGAGTACAGATAGAGAAACAGCACACTGAACTGAGAGTACAGATAGAGAAACAGCACACTGAACTGAGAGTACAGATAGAGAAAGAACACACTGAACTGAGAGTACAGATAGAGAAAGAACACACTGAACTGAGAGTACAGATAGAGAAAAAGCACACTGAACTGAGAGTACAGATAGAGAAAGAACACACTGAACTGAGAGTACAGTTAGAGAAACAACACACTGAACTGAGAGTACAGATAGAGAAACAGCACACTGAACTGAGAGTACAGATAGAGAAACAGCACACTGAACTGAGAGTACAGATAGAGAAAGAACACACTGAACTGAGAGTACAGATAGAGAAAGAACACATTGAACAGAGAGTACAGACAGAGAAACAACACACTGAACTGAGAATACAGATAGAGAAACAACACAATGAACTGAGAGTACAGATAGAGAAACAACACACTGAACTGAGAGGACAGATAGAGAAACAACACACTGAACAGAGAGTACAGATAGAGAAACAGCACACTGAACTGAGAGTACAGATAGAGAAACAGCACACTGAACTGAGAGTACAGATAGAGAAACAGCACACTGAACTGAGAGTACAGACAGAGAAACAACACACTGAACTGAGAGTACAGATAGAGAAACAACACAATGAACTGAGAGTACAGATAGAGAAACAACACACTGAACTGAGAGTACAGATAGAGAAACAGCACACTGAACTGAGAGTACAGATAGAGAAACAGCACACTGAACTGAGAGTACAGATAGAGAAACAGCACACTGAACTGAGAGTACAGATAGAGAAACAACACAATGAACTGAGAGTACAGATAGAGAAAAAACACACTGAACTGAGAGTACAGATAGAGAAACAACACACTGAACTGAGAGTACAGATAGAGAAACAACACACTGAACAGAGAGTACAGATAGAGAAACAACACACTGAACTGAGAGTACAGATAGAGAAACAGCACACTGAACTGAGAGTACAGATAGAGAAACAGCACACTGAACTGAGAGTACATATAGAGAAACAGCACACTGAACTGAGAGTACAGATAGAGAAACAACACAATGAACTGAGAGTACAGATAGAGAAACAACACACTGAACTGAGAGTACAGATAGAGAAACAACACACTGAACAGAGAGTACAGATAGAGAAACAGCACACTGAACTGAGAGTACAGATAGAGAAACAGCACACTGAACTGAGAGTACAGATAGAGAAACAGCACACTGAACTGAGAGTACAGATAGAGAAACAGCACACTCAACTGAGAGTACAGACAGAGAAACAGCATACTGAACAGAGAGTACAGACAGAGAAACAACACACTGAACTGAGAGTACAGATAGATAAACAACACAATGAACTGAGAGTACAGATAGAGAAACAGCACACTGAACTGAGAGTACAGACAGAGATACAACACACTGAACTGAGAGTACAGATAGAGAAACAACACAATGAACTGAGAGTACAGATAGAGAAAGAGCACACTGAACAGAGAGTACAGATAAAGAAAGAACACACTGAACTGAGAGTACAGAAAGAAAAACAACACAATGAACTGAGAGTACAGATAGAGAAACAACACAATGAACTGAGAGTACAGATAGAGAAACAGCACACTGAACTGAGAGTACAGATAGAGAAACAACACACTGAACTGAGAGTACAGATAGCGAAACAGCACACTGAACTGAGAATACAGATAGAGAAACAACACAATGAACTGAGAGTACAGATAGAGAAACAGCACACTGAACAGAGAGTACAGATAAAGAAAGAACACACTGAACTGAGAGTACAGATAGAGAAACAGCACAATGAACAGAGAGTACAGACAGAGAAACAGCACACTGAACTGAGAGTACAGATAGAGAAACAGCACACTGAACTGAGAGTAAAGATAGAGAAACAATTCAATGAACTGAGAGTACAGATAGAGAAACAGCACACTGAACTGAGAGTACAGATAGAGAAACAGCACACTGAACTGAGAGTACAGATAGAGAAACAGCACAATGAACAGAGAGTACAGACAGAGAAACAACACACTGAACTGAGAGTACAGATAGAGAAACAGCACAATGAACAGAGAGTACAGACAGAAAAACAACACACTGAACTGAGAGTACAGATAGAGAAAGAACACAATGAACTGAGAGTACAGATAGAGAAACAGCACAATGAACTGAGAGTATAGAAAGAGAAACAACACAATGAACTGAGAGTACAGATAGAGAAACAGCACACTGAACTGAGAGTACAGACAGAGAAACAGCACACTGAACTGAGAGTACAGATAGAGAAACAACACACTGAACTGAGAGTACAGATAGAGAAACAACACACTGAACTGAGAGTACAGAGAGAGAAACAGCACACTGAACTGAGAGTACAGACAGAGAAACAGCACACTGAACTGAGAGTACAGACAGAGAAACAACACACTGAACTGAGAGTACAGATAGAGAAACAGCACAATGAACTGAGAGTACAGACAGAGAATCAGCACACTGAACTGAGAGTACAGATAGAGAAACAGCACAATGAACTGAGAGTACAGACAGAGAAACAGCACACTGAACTGAGAGTACAGATAGAGAAACAACACAATGAACTGAGAGTACAGATAGAGAAACAGCACACTGAACTGAGAGTACAGATAGAGAAAGAACACACTGAACTGAGAGTACAGATAGAGAAACAGCACAATGAACTGAGAGTACAGACAGAGAAACAGCACACTGAACTGAGAGTACAGACATAAAAACAGCACACTGAACTGAGAGTACAGATAGAGAAACAGCACACTGAACTGAGAGTACAGATAGAGAAACAACACACTGAACTGAGAGTACAGATAGAGAAACAACACAATGAACTGAGAGTACAGATAGAGAAACAGCACACTGAACTGAGAGTACAGATAAACAAAGAACACACTGAACTGAGAGTACAGATAGAGAAACAGCACACTGAACTGAGAGTACAGACAGAGAAACAGCACACTGAACTGAGAGTACAGATAGAGAAACAACACAATGAACTGAGAGTACAGATAGAGAAACAGCACACTGAACTCAGAGTACAGATAGAGAAACAACACAATGAACTGAGAATACAGATAGAGAAACAGCACACTGAACTGAGAGTACAGACAGAGAAACAGCACACTGAACTGAGAGTACAGATAGAGAAACAACACAATGAACTGAGAGTACAGATAGAGAAACAGCACACTGAACTGAGAGTACAGATAGAGAAACAGCACAATGAACTGAGAGTACAGACAGAGAAACAGCACACTGAACTGAGAGTACAGATAGAGAAACAGCACAATGAACTGAGAGTACAGACAGAGAAACAGCACACTGAACTGAGAGTACAGATAGAGAAACAGCATACTGAACTGAGAGTACAGACAGAGAAACAGCACACTGAACTGAGAGTACAGATAGAGAAACAACACAATGAACTGAGAGTACAGATAGAGAAACAGCACACTGAACTGAGAGTACAGATAGAGAAACAGCACAATGAACTGAGAGTACAGACAGAGAAATAGCACACTGAACTGAGAGTACAGATAGAGAAACAGCACAATGAACTGAGAGTACAGACAGAGAAACAGCACACTGAACTGAGAGTACAGATAGAGAAACAGCACACTGAACTGAGAGTACAGATAGAGAAACAGCACACTGAACTGAGAGTACAGATAGAGAAACAGCACACTGAGCTGATAGTACAGATAGAGAAACAGCACAATGAACTGAGAGTACAGATAGAGAAACAGCACACTGAACTGAGAGTACAGATAGAGAAAGAACACACTGAACTGAGAGTACAGATAGAGAAACAGCACAATGAACTGAGAGTACAGACAGAGAAACAGCACACTGAACTGAGAGTACAGATAGAGAAACAGCACAATGAACTGAGAGTACAGATAGAGAAACAGCACACTGAACTGAGAGTACAGATAGAGGAACAGCACACTGAACTGAGAGTACAGATAGAGAAACAACACACTGAACTGAGAGTACAGATAGAGAAACAACACACTGAACTGAGAGTACAGATAGAGAAACAACACAATGAACTGAGAGTACAGAGAGAGAAACAGCACACTGAACTGAGAGTAGAGATAAAGAAAGAACACACTGAACTGAGAGTACAGATAGAGAAACAGCACACTGAACTGAGAGTACAGACAGAGAAACAGCACACTGAACTGAGAGTACAGATAGAGAAACAACACAATGAACTGAGAGTACAGATAGAGAAACAGCACACTGAACTGAGAGTACAGATAGAGAAACAACACAATGAACTGAGAATACAGATAGAGAAACAGCACACTGAACAGAGAGTGCAGACAGAGAAACAGCACACTGAACTGAGAGTACAGATAGAGAAACAACACAATGAACTGAGAATACAGATAGAGAAGCAGCACACTGAACTGAGAGTACAGACAGAGAAACAGCACACTGAAGTGAGAGTACAGATAGAGAAACAACACACTGAACTGAGAGTACAGATAGAGAAACAGCACACTGAACTGAGAGTACAGATAGAGAAACAGCACACTGAACTGAGAGTACAGACAGAGAAACAGCACACTGAACTGAGAGTACAGATAGAGAAACAACACAATGAACTGAGAATACAGATAGAGAAACAGCACACTGAACTGAGAGTACAGACAGAGAAACAGCACACTGAACTGAGAGTACAGATAGAGAAACAGCACACTGAACTGAGAGTACAGATAGAGAAAGAACACACTGAACTGAGAGTACAGATAGAGAAACAGCACACTGAACTGAGAGTACAGATAGAGAAAGAACACACTGAACTGAGAGTACAGATAGATAAACAACACACTGAACTGAGAGTACAGATAGAGAAACAGCACACTGAACTGAGAGTACAGATAGAGAAACAGCACACTGAACTGAGAGTACAGATAGAGAAAGAACACACTGAACTGAGAGTACAGATAGAGAAACAACACACAGAACTGAGAGTACAGATTGAGAAACAGCACACTGAACTGAGAGTACAGATAGAGAAACAGCACACTGAACTGAGAGTACAGACAGAGAAACAGCACACTGAACAGAGAGTACAGATAGCGAAACAACACAATGAACTGAGAGTACAGATAGAGAAACAACACACTGAACTGAGAGTACAGATAGAGAAACAACACAATGAACTGAGAGTACAGATAGAGAAACAACACACTGAACTGAGAGTACAGATAGAGAAACAACACACTGAACAGAGAGTACAGACAGAGAAACAACACACTGAACTGAGAGTACAGATAGAGAAACAACACAATGAACTGAGAGTACAGATAGAGAAACAACACAATGAACTGAGAGTACAGATAGAGAAACAGCACACTGAACTGAGAGTACAGATAGAGAAAGAACACACTGAACTGAGAGTACAGATAGAGAAACAACACAATGAACTGAGAGTACAGATAGAGAAACAGCACACTGAACTGAGAGTACAGATAGAGAAAGAACACACTGAACTGAGAGTACAGACAGAGAAACAGCACAATGAACTGAGAGTACAGACAGAGAAACAGCACACTGAACTGAGAGTACAGATAGAGAAACAGCACAATGAACTGAGAGTACAGACAGAGAAACAGCACACTGAACTGAGAGTACAGATAGAGAAACAGCACACTGAACTGAGAGTACAGATAGAGAAACAACACACTGAACTGAGAGTACAGATAGAGAAACAACACACTGAACTGAGAGTACAGATAGAGAAACAACACAATGAACTGAGAATACAGATCGAGAAACAGCACACTGAACTGAGAGTACAGACAGAGAAACAGCACACTGAACTGAGAGTACAGATAGAGAAACAACACAATGAACTGAGAATACAGATAGAGAAACAGCACACGGAACTGAGAGTACAGACAGAGAAACAGCACACTGAACTGAGAGTACAGATAGAGAAACAACACACTGAACTGAGAGTGCAGATAGAGAAACAGCACACTGAACTGAGAGTACAGATAGAGAAACAGCACACTGAACTGAGAGTACAGACAGAGAAACAGCACACTGAACTGAGAGTACAGATAGAGAAACAACACAATGAACTGAGAATACAGATAGAGAAACAGCACACTGAACTGAGAGTACAGACAGAGAAACAGCACACTGAACTGAGAGTACAGATAGAGAAAGAACACACTGAACTGAGAGTACAGATAGAGAAAGAACACACTGAACTGAGAGTACAGATAGAGAAACAGCACACTGAACTGAGAGTACAGATAGAGAAAGAACACACTGAACTGAGAGTACAGATAGAGAAACAACACACTGAACTGAGAGTACAGATAGAGAAACAGCACACTGAACTGAGAGTACAGATAGAGAAACAGCACACTGAACTGAGAGAACAGATAGAGAAAGAACACACTGAACTGAGAGTACAGATAGAGAAACAACACACAGAACTGAGAGTACAGATAGAGAAACAGCACACTGAACTGAGAGTACAGATAGAGAAACAGCACACTGAACTGAGAGTACAGACAGAGAAACAACACACTGAACTGAGAGTACAGATAGAGAAACAGCACAATGAACTGAGAGTACAGACAGAGAATCAGCACACTGAACTGAGAGTACAGATAGAGAAACAGCACAATGAACTGAGAGTACAGACAGAGAAACAGCACACTGAACTGAGAGTACAGATAGAGAAACAACACAATGAACTGAGAGTACAGATAGAGAAACAGCACACTGAACTGAGAGTACAGATAGAGAAAGAACACACTGAACTGAGAGTACAGATAGAGAAACAGCACAATGAACTGAGAGTACAGACAGAGAAACAGCACACTGAACTGAGAGTACAGACAGAGAAACAGCACACTGAACTGAGAGTACAGATAGAGAAACAGCACACTGAACTGAGAGTACAGATAGAGAAACAACACACTGAACTGAGAGTACAGATAGAGAAACAACACAATGAACTGAGAGTACAGATAGAGAAACAGCACACTGAACTGAGAGTACAGATAAAGAAAGAACACACTGAACTGAGAGTACAGATAGAGAAACAGCACACTGAACTGAGAGTACAGACAGAGAAACAGCACACTGAACTGAGAGTACAGATTGAGAAACAACACAATGAACTGAGAGTACAGATAGAGAAACAGCACACTGAACTGTGAGTACAGATAGAGAAACAACACAATGAACTGAGAATACAGATAGAGAAACAGCACACTGAACTGAGAGTACAGACAGAGAAACAGCACACTGAACTGAGAGTACAGATAGAGAAACAACACAATGAACTGAGAGTACAGATAGAGAAACAGCACACTGAACTGAGAGTACAGATAGAGAAACAGCACAATGAACTGAGAGTACAGACAGAGAAACAGCACACTGAACTGAGAGTACAGATAGAGAAACAGCACAATGAACTGAGAGTACAGACAGAGAAACAGCACACTGAACTGAGAGTACAGATAGAGAAACAGCATACTGAACTGAGAGTACAGACAGAGAAACAGCACACTGAACTGAGAGTACAGATAGAGAAACAACACAATGAACTGAGAGTACAGATAGAGAAACAGCACACTGAACTGAGAGTACAGATAGAGAAACAGCACAATGAACTGAGAGTACAGACAGAGAAATAGCACACTGAACTGAGAGTACAGATAGAGAAACAGCACAATGAACTGAGAGTACAGACAGAGAAACAGCACACTGAACTGAGAGTACAGATAGAGAAACAGCACACTGAACTGAGAGTACAGATAGAGAAACAGCACACTGAACTGAGAGTACAGATAGAGAAACAGCACACTGAGCTGATAGTACAGATAGAGAAACAGCACAATGAACTGAGAGTACAGATAGAGAAACAGCACACTGAACTGAGAGTACAGATAGAGAAAGAACACACTGAACTGAGAGTACAGATAGAGAAACAGCACAATGAACTGAGAGTACAGACAGAGAAACAGCACACTGAACTGAGAGTACAGATAGAGAAACAGCACAATGAACTGAGAGTACAGATAGAGAAACAGCACACTGAACTGAGAGTACAGATAGAGGAACAGCACACTGAACTGAGAGTACAGATAGAGAAACAACACACTGAACTGAGAGTACAGATAGAGAAACAACACACTGAACTGAGAGTACAGATAGAGAAACAACACAATGAACTGAGAGTACAGAGAGAGAAACAGCACACTGAACTGAGAGTAGAGATAAAGAAAGAACACACTGAACTGAGAGTACAGATAGAGAAACAGCACACTGAACTGAGAGTACAGACAGAGAAACAGCACACTGAACTGAGAGTACAGATAGAGAAACAACACAATGAACTGAGAGTACAGATAGAGAAACAGCACACTGAACTGAGAGTACAGATAGAGAAACAACACAATGAACTGAGAATACAGATAGAGAAACAGCACACTGAACAGAGAGTGCAGACAGAGAAACAGCACACTGAACTGAGAGTACAGATAGAGAAACAACACAATGAACTGAGAATACAGATAGAGAAACAGCACACTGAACTGAGAGTACAGACAGAGAAACAGCACACTGAAGTGAGAGTACAGATAGAGAAACAACACACTGAACTGAGAGTACAGATAGAGAAACAGCACACTGAACTGAGCGTACAGATAGAGAAACAGCACACTGAACTGAGAGTACAGACAGAGAAACAGCACACTGAACTGAGAGTACAGATAGAGAAACAACACAATGAACTGAGAATACAGATAGAGAAACAGCACACTGAACTGAGAGTACAGACAGAGAAACAGCACACTGAACTGAGAGTACAGATAGAGAAACAGCACACTGAACTGAGAGTACAGATAGAGAAAGAACACACTGAACTGAGAGTACAGATAGAGAAACAGCACACTGAACTGAGAGTACAGATAGAGAAAGAACACACTGAACTGAGAGTACAGATAGATAAACAACACACTGAACTGAGAGTACAGATAGAGAAACAGCACACTGAACTGAGAGTACAGATAGAGAAACAGCACACTGAACTGAGAGTACAGATAGAGAAAGAACACACTGAACTGAGAGTACAGATAGAGAAACAACACACAGAACTGAGAGTACAGATTGAGAAACAGCACACTGAACTGAGAGTACAGACAGAGAAACAGCACACTGAACTGAGAGTACAGATAGAGAAACAGCACACTGAACTGAGAGTACAGATAGAGAAAGAACACACTGAACTGAGAGTACAGATAGAGAAACAGCACACTGAACTGAGAGTACAGATAGAGAAAGAACACACTGAACTGAGAGTACAGATAGAGAAACAACACACTGAACTGAGAGTACAGATAGAGAAACAACACAATGAACTGAGAGTACAGATAGAGAAACAACACACTGAACTGAGAGTACAGATAGAGAAACAACACACTGAACAGAGAGTACAGACAGAGAAACAACACACTGAACTGAGAGTACAGATAGAGAAACAACACAATGAACTGAGAGTACAGATAGAGAAACAACACAATGAACTGAGAGTACAGATAGAGAAACAGCACACTGAACTGAGAGTACAGATAGAGAAAGAACACACTGAACTGAGAGTACAGATAGAGAAACAGCACACTGAACTGAGAGTACAGATAGAGAAAGAACACACTGAACTGAGAGTACAGATAGAGAAACAACACACTGAACTGAGAGTACAGATAGAGAAACAACACAATGAACTGAGAGTACAGATAGAGAAACAACACACTGAACTGAGAGTACAGATAGAGAAACAACACACTGAACAGAGAGTACAGACAGAGAAACAACACACTGAACTGAGAGTACAGATAGAGAAACAACACAATGAACTGAGAGTACAGATAGAGAAACAACACAATGAACTGAGAGTACAGATAGAGAAACAGCACACTGAACTGAGAGTACAGATAGAGAAAGAACACACTGAACTGAGAGTACAGATAGAGAAACAACACAATGAACTGAGAGTACAGATAGAGAAACAGCACACTGAACTGAGAGTACAGATAGAGAAAGAACACACTGAACTGAGAGTACAGATAGAGAAACAGCACAATGAACTGAGAGTACAGACAGAGAAACAGCACACTGAACTGAGAGTACAGATAGAGAAACAGCACAATGAACTGAGAGTACAGACAGAGAAACAGCACACTGAACTGAGAGTACAGATAGAGAAACAGCACACTGAACTGAGAGTACAGATAGAGAAACAACACACTGAACTGAGAGTACAGATAGAGAAACAACACACTGAACTGAGAGTACAGATAGAGAAACAACACAATGAACTGAGAATACAGATCGAGAAACAGCACACTGAACTGAGAGTACAGACAGAGAAACAGCACACTGAACTGAGAGTACAGATAGAGAAACAACACAATGAACTGAGAATACAGATAGAGAAACAGCACACGGAACTGAGAGTACAGACAGAGAAACAGCACACTGAACTGAGAGTACAGATAGAGAAACAACACACTGAACTGAGAGTACAGATAGAGAAACAGCACACTGAACTGAGAGTACAGATAGAGAAACAGCACACTGAACTGAGAGTACAGACAGAGAAACAGCACACTGAACTGAGAGTACAGATAGAGAAACAACACAATGAACTGAGAATACAGATAGAGAAACAGCACACTGAACTGAGAGTACAGACAGAGAAACAGCACACTGAACTGAGAGTACAGATAGAGAAAGAACACACTGAACTGAGAGTACAGATAGAGAAAGAACACACTGAACTGAGAGTACAGATAGAGAAACAGCACACTGAACTGAGAGTACAGATAGAGAAAGAACACACTGAACTGAGAGTACAGATAGAGAAACAACACACTGAACTGAGAGTACAGATAGAGAAACAGCACACTGAACTGAGAGTACAGATAGAGAAACAGCACACTGAACTGAGAGTACAGATAGAGAAAGAACACACTGAACTGAGAGTACAGATAGAGAAACAACACACTGAACTGAGAGTACGGATAGAGAAAGAACACACTGAACTGAGAGTACAGATAGAGAAACAGCACACTGAACTGAGAGTACAGATAGAGAAAGAACACACTGAACTGAGAGTACAGATAGAGAAACAACACACTGAACTGAGAGTACAGATAGAGAAAGAACACACTGAACTGAGAGTACAGATAGAGAAACAGCACACTGAACTGAGAGTACAGATAGAGAAAGAACACACTGAACTGAGAGTACAGATAGAGAAACAACACACTGAACTGAGAGTACAGATAGAGAAACAGCACACTGAACTGAGAGTACAGATAGAGAAACAGCACACTGAACTGAGAGAACAGATAGAGAAAGAACACACTGAACTGAGAGTACAGATAGAGAAACAACACACAGAACTGAGAGTACAGATAGAGAAACAGCACACTGAACTGAGAGTACAGATAGAGAAACAGCACACTGAACTGAGAGTACAGACAGAGAAACAACACACTGAACTGAGAGTACAGATAGAGAAACAGCACAATGAACTGAGAGTACAGACAGAGAATCAGCACACTGAACTGAGAGTACAGATAGAGAAACAGCACAATGAACTGAGAGTACAGACAGAGAAACAGCACACTGAACTGAGAGTACAGATAGAGAAACAACACAATGAACTGAGAGTACAGATAGAGAAACAGCACACTGAACTGAGAGTACAGATAGAGAAAGAACACACTGAACTGAGAGTACAGATAGAGAAACAGCACAATGAACTGAGAGTACAGACAGAGAAACAGCACACTGAACTGAGAGTACAGACAGAGAAACAGCACACTGAACTGAGAGTACAGATAGAGAAACAGCACACTGAACTGAGAGTACAGATAGAGAAACAACACACTGAACTGAGAGTACAGATAGAGAAACAACACAATGAACTGAGAGTACAGATAGAGAAACAGCACACTGAACTGAGAGTACAGATAAAGAAAGAACACACTGAACTGAGAGTACAGATAGAGAAACAGCACACTGAACTGAGAGTACAGACAGAGAAACAGCACACTGAACTGAGAGTACAGATTGAGAAACAACACAATGAACTGAGAGTACAGATAGAGAAACAGCACACTGAACTGAGAGTACAGATAGAGAAACAACACAATGAACTGAGAATACAGATAGAGAAACAGCACACTGAACTGAGAGTACAGACAGAGAAACAGCACACTGAACTGAGAGTACAGATAGAGAAACAACACAATGAACTGAGAGTACAGATAGAGAAACAGCACACTGAACTGAGAGTACAGATAGAGAAACAGCACAATGAACTGAGAGTACAGACAGAGAAACAGCACACTGAACTGAGAGTACAGATAGAGAAACAGCACAATGAACTGAGAGTACAGACAGAGAAACAGCACACTGAACTGAGAGTACAGATAGAGAAACAGCATATTGAACTGAGAGTACAGACAGAGAAACAGCACACTGAACTGAGAGTACAGATAGAGAAACAACACAATGAACTGAGAGTACAGATAGAGAAACAGCACACTGAACTGAGAGTACAGATAGAGAAACAGCACAATGAACTGAGAGTACAGACAGAGAAATAGCACACTGAACTGAGAGTACAGATAGAGAAACAGCACAATGAACTGAGAGTACAGACAGAGAAACAGCACACTGAACTGAGAGTACAGATAGAGAAACAGCACACTGAACTGAGAGTACAGATAGAGAAACAGCACACTGAACTGAGAGTACAGATAGAGAAACAGCACACTGAGCTGATAGTACAGATAGAGAAACAGCACAATGAACTGAGAGTACAGATAGAGAAACAGCACACTGAACTGAGAGTACAGATAGAGAAAGAACACACTGAACTGAGAGTACAGATAGAGAAACAGCACAATGAACTGAGAGTACAGACAGAGAAACAGCACACTGAACTGAGAGTACAGATAGAGAAACAGCACAATGAACTGAGAGTACAGATAGAGAAACAGCACACTGAACTGAGAGTACAGATAGAGGAACAGCACACTGAACTGAGAGTACAGATAGAGAAACAACACACTGAACTGAGAGTACAGATAGAGAAACAACACACTGAACTGAGAGTACAGATAGAGAAACAACACAATGAACTGAGAGTACAGAGAGAGAAACAGCACACTGAACTGAGAGTAGAGATAAAGAAAGAACACACTGAACTGAGAGTACAGATAGAGAAACAGCACACTGAACTGAGAGTACAGACAGAGAAACAGCACACTGAACTGAGAGTACAGATAGAGAAACAACACAATGAACTGAGAGTACAGATAGAGAAACAGCACACTGAACTGAGAGTACAGATAGAGAAACAACACAATGAACTGAGAATACAGATAGAGAAACAGCACACTGAACAGAGAGTGCAGACAGAGAAACAGCACACTGAACTGAGAGTACAGATAGAGAAACAACACAATGAACTGAGAATACAGATAGAGAAGCAGCACACTGAACTGAGAGTACAGACAGAGAAACAGCACACTGAAGTGAGAGTACAGATAGAGAAACAACACACTGAACTGAGAGTACAGATAGAGAAACAGCACACTGAACTGAGAGTACAGATAGAGAAACAGCACACTGAACTGAGAGTACAGACAGAGAAACAGCACACTGAACTGAGAGTACAGATAGAGAAACAACACAATGAACTGAGAATACAGATAGAGAAACAGCACACTGAACTGAGAGTACAGACAGAGAAACAGCACACTGAACTGAGAGTACAGATAGAGAAACAGCACACTGAACTGAGAGTACAGATAGAGAAAGAACACACTGAACTGAGAGTACAGATAGAGAAACAGCACACTGAACTGAGAGTACAGATAGAGAAAGAACACACTGAACTGAGAGTACAGATAGATAAACAACACACTGAACTGAGAGTACAGATAGAGAAACAGCACACTGAACTGAGAGTACAGATAGAGAAACAGCACACTGAACTGAGAGTACAGATAGAGAAAGAACACACTGAACTGAGAGTACAGATAGAGAAACAACACACAGAACTGAGAGTACAGATTGAGAAACAGCACACTGAACTGAGAGTACAGATAGAGAAACAGCACACTGAACTGAGAGTACAGACAGAGAAACAGCACACTGAACAGAGAGTACAGATAGAGAAACAACACAATGAACTGAGAGTACAGATAGAGAAACAACACACTGAACTGAGAGTACAGATAGAGAAACAACACAATGAACTGAGAGTACAGATAGAGAAACAACACACTGAACTGAGAGTACAGATAGAGAAACAACACACTGAACAGAGAGTACAGACAGAGAAACAACACACTGAACTGAGAGTACAGATAGAGAAACAACACAATGAACTGAGAGTACAGATAGAGAAACAACACAATGAACTGAGAGTACAGATAGAGAAACAGCACACTGAACTGAGAGTACAGATAGAGAAAGAACACACTGAACTGAGAGTACAGATAGAGAAAGAACACACTGAACTGAGAGTACAGATAGAGAAACAACACACTGAACTGAGAGTACAGATAGAGAAACAGCACACTGAACTGAGAGTACAGATAGAGAAACAGCACACTGAACTGAGAGAACAGATAGAGAAAGAACACACTGAACTGAGAGTACAGATAGAGAAACAACACACAGAACTGAGAGTACAGATAGAGAAACAGCACACTGAACTGAGAGTACAGATAGAGAAACAGCACACTGAACTGAGAGTACAGACAGAGAAACAACACACTGAACTGAGAGTACAGATAGAGAAACAGCACAATGAACTGAGAGTACAGACAGAGAATCAGCACACTGAACTGAGAGTACAGATAGAGAAACAGCACAATGAACTGAGAGTACAGACAGAGAAACAGCACACTGAACTGAGAGTACAGATAGAGAAACAACACAATGAACTGAGAGTACAGATAGAGAAACAGCACACTGAACTGAGAGTACAGATAGAGAAAGAACACACTGAACTGAGAGTACAGATAGAGAAACAGCACAATGAACTGAGAGTACAGACAGAGAAACAGCACACTGAACTGAGAGTACAGACAGAGAAACAGCACACTGAACTGAGAGTACAGATAGAGAAACAGCACACTGAACTGAGAGTACAGATAGAGAAACAACACACTGAACTGAGAGTACAGATAGAGAAACAACACAATGAACTGAGAGTACAGATAGAGAAACAGCACACTGAACTGAGAGTACAGATAAAGAAAGAACACACTGAACTGAGAGTACAGATAGAGAAACAGCACACTGAACTGAGAGTACAGACAGAGAAACAGCACAATGAACTGAGAGTACAGATTGAGAAACAACACAATGAACTGAGAGTACAGATAGAGAAACAGCACACTGAACTGAGAGTACAGATAGAGAAACAACACAATGAACTGAGAATACAGATAGAGAAACAGCACACTGAACTGAGAGTACAGACAGAGAAACAGCACACTGAACTGAGAGTACAGACAGAGAAACAGCACACTGAACTGAGAGTACAGATAAAGAAACAGCACAATGAACTGAGAGTACAGACAGAGAAACAGCACACTGAACTGAGAGTACAGATAGAGAAACAGCATACTGAACTGAGAGTACAGACAGAGAAACAGCACACTGAACTGAGAGTACAGATAGAGAAACAACACAATGAACTGAGAGTACAGATAGAGAAACAGCACACTGAACTGAGAGTACAGATAGAGAAACAGCACAATGAACTGAGAGTACAGACAGAGAAATAGCACACTGAACTGAGAGTACAGATAGAGAAACAGCACAATGAACTGAGAGTACAGACAGAGAAACAGCACACTGAACTGAGAGTACAGATAGAGAAACAGCACACTGAACTGAGAGTACAGATAGAGAAACAGCACACTGAACTGAGAGTACAGATAGAGAAACAGCACACTGAGCTGATAGTACAGATAGAGAAACAGCACAATGAACTGAGAGTACAGATAGAGAAACAGCACACTGAACTGAGAGTACAGATAGAGAAAGAACACACTGAACTGAGAGTACAGATAGAGAAACAGCACAATGAACTGAGAGTACAGACAGAGAAACAGCACACTGAACTGAGAGTACAGATAGAGAAACAGCACAATGAACTGAGAGTACAGATAGAGAAACAGCACACTGAACTGAGAGTACAGATAGAGGAACAGCACACTGAACTGAGAGTACAGATAGAGAAACAACACACTGAACTGAGAGTACAGATAGAGAAACAACACACTGAACTGAGAGTACAGATAGAGAAACAACACAATGAACTGAGAGTACAGAGAGAGAAACAGCACACTGAACTGAGAGTAGAGATAAAGAAAGAACACACTGAACTGAGAGTACAGATAGAGAAACAGCACACTGAACTGAGAGTACAGACAGAGAAACAGCACACTGAACTGAGAGTACAGATAGAGAAACAACACAATGAACTGAGAGTACAGATAGAGAAACAGCACACTGAACTGAGAGTACAGATAGAGAAACAACACAATGAACTGAGAATACAGATAGAGAAACAGCACACTGAACAGAGAGTGCAGACAGAGAAACAGCACACTGAACTGAGAGTACAGATAGAGAAACAACACAATGAACTGAGAATACAGATAGAGAAGCAGCACACTGAACTGAGAGTACAGACAGAGAAACAGCACACTGAAGTGAGAGTACAGATAGAGAAACAACACACTGAACTGAGAGTACAGATAGAGAAACAGCACACTGAACTGAGAGTACAGATAGAGAAACAGCACACTGAACTGAGAGTACAGACAGAGAAACAGCACACTGAACTGAGAGTACAGATAGAGAAACAACACAATGAACTGAGAATACAGATAGAGAAACAGCACACTGAACTGAGAGTACAGACAGAGAAACAGCACACTGAACTGAGAGTACAGATAGAGAAACAGCACACTGAACTGAGAGTACAGATAGAGAAAGAACACACTGAACTGAGAGTACAGATAGAGAAACAGCACACTGAACTGAGAGTACAGATAGAGAAAGAACACACTGAACTGAGAGTACAGATAGATAAACAACACACTGAACTGAGAGTACAGATAGAGAAACAGCACACTGAACTGAGAGTACAGATAGAGAAACAGCACACTGAACTGAGAGTACAGATAGAGAAAGAACACACTGAACTGAGAGTACAGATAGAGAAACAACACACAGAACTGAGAGTACAGATTGAGAAACAGCACACTGAACTGAGAGTACAGATAGAGAAACAGCACACTGAACTGAGAGTACAGACAGAGAAACAGCACACTGAACAGAGAGTACAGATAGAGAAACAACACAATGAACTGAGAGTACAGATAGAGAAACAACACACTGAACTGAGAGTACAGATAGAGAAACAACACAATGAACTGAGAGTACAGATAGAGAAACAACACACTGAACTGAGAGTACAGATAGAGAAACAACACACTGAACAGAGAGTACAGACAGAGAAACAACACACTGAACTGAGAGTACAGATAGAGAAACAACACAATGAACTGAGAGTACAGATAGAGAAACAACACAATGAACTGAGAGTACAGATAGAGAAACAGCACACTGAACTGAGAGTACAGATAGAGAAAGAACACACTGAACTGAGAGTACAGATAGAGAAACAACACAATGAACTGAGAGTACAGATAGAGAAACAGCACACTGAACTGAGAGTACAGATAGAGAAAGAACACACTGAACTGAGAGTACAGATAGAGAAACAGCACAATGAACTGAGAGTACAGACAGAGAAACAGCACACTGAACTGAGAGTACAGATAGAGAAACAGCACAATGAACTGAGAGTACAGACAGAGAAACAGCACACTGAACTGAGAGTACAGATAGAGAAACAGCACACTGAACTGAGAGTACAGATAGAGAAACAACACACTGAACTGAGAGTACAGATAGAGAAACAACACACTGAACTGAGAGTACAGATAGAGAAACAACACAATGAACTGAGAATACAGATCGAGAAACAGCACACTGAACTGAGAGTACAGACAGAGAAACAGCACACTGAACTGAGAGTACAGATAGAGAAACAACACAATGAACTGAGAATACAGATAGAGAAACAGCACACGGAACTGAGAGTACAGACAGAGAAACAGCACACTGAACTGAGAGTACAGATAGAGAAACAACACACTGAACTGAGAGTACAGATAGAGAAACAGCACACTGAACTGAGAGTACAGATAGAGAAACAGCACACTGAACTGAGAGTACAGACAGAGAAACAGCACACTGAACTGAGAGTAGAGATAGAGAAACAACACAATGAACTGAGAATACAGATAGAGAAACAGCACACTGAACTGAGAGTACAGACAGAGAAACAGCACACTGAACTGAGAGTACAGATAGAGAAAGAACACACTGAACTGAGAGTACAGATAGAGAAAGAACACACTGAACTGAGAGTACAGATAGAGAAACAGCACACTGAACTGAGAGTACAGATAGAGAAAGAACACACTGAACTGAGAGTACAGATAGAGAAACAACACACTGAACTGAGAGTACAGATAGAGAAACAGCACACTGAACTGAGAGTACAGATAGAGAAACAGCACACTGAACTGAGAGTACAGATAGAGAAAGAACACACTGAACTGAGAGTACAGATAGAGAAACAACACACTGAACTGAGAGTACAGATAGAGAAAGAACACACTGAACTGAGAGTACAGATAGAGAAACAGCACACTGAACTGAGAGTACAGATAGAGAAAGAACCCACTGAACTGAGAGTACAGATAGAGAAACAACACACTGAACTGAGAGTACAGATAGAGAAAGAACACACTGAACTGAGAGTACAGATAGAGAAACAGCACACTGAACTGAGAGTACAGATAGAGAAAGAACACACTGAACTGAGAGTACAGATAGAGAAACAACACACTGAACTGAGAGTACAGATAGAGAAACAGCACACTGAACTGAGAGTACAGATAGAGAAACAGCACACTGAACTGAGAGAACAGATAGAGAAAGAACACACTGAACTGAGAGTACAGATAGAGAAACAACACACAGAACTGAGAGTACAGATAGAGAAACAGCACACTGAACTGAGAGTACAGATAGAGAAACAGCACACTGAACTGAGAGTACAGACAGAGAAACAACACACTGAACTGAGAGTACAGATAGAGAAACAGCACAATGAACTGAGAGTACAGACAGAGAATCAGCACACTGAACTGAGAGTACAGATAGAGAAACAGCACAATGAACTGAGAGTACAGACAGAGAAACAGCACACTGAACTGAGAGTACAGATAGAGAAACAACACAATGAACTGAGAGTACAGATAGAGAAACAGCACACTGAACTGAGAGTACAGATAGAGAAAGAACACACTGAACTGAGAGTACAGATAGAGAAACAGCACAATGAACTGAGAGTACAGACAGAGAAACAGCACACTGAACTGAGAGTACAGACAGAGAAACAGCACACTGAACTGAGAGTACAGATAGAGAAACAGCACACTGAACTGAGAGTACAGATAGAGAAACAACACACTGAACTGAGAGTACAGATAGAGAAACAACACAATGAACTGAGAGTACAGATAGAGAAACAGCACACTGAACTGAGAGTACAGATAAAGAAAGAACACACTGAACTGAGAGTACAGATAGAAAAACAGCACACTGAACTGAGAGTACAGACAGAGAAACAGCACACTGAACTGAGAGTACAGATTGAGAAACAACACAATGAACTGAGAGTACAGATAGAGAAACAGCACACTGAACTGAGAGTACAGATAGAGAAACAACACAATGAACTGAGAATACAGATAGAGAAACAGCACACTGAACTGAGAGTACAGACAGAGAAACAGCACTCTGAACTGAGAGTACAGATAGAGAAACAACACAATGAACTGAGAGTACAGATAGAGAAACAGCACACTGAACTGAGAGTACAGATAGAGAAACAGCACAATGAACTGAGAGTACAGACAGAGAAACAGCACACTGAACTGAGAGTACAGATAGAGAAACAGCACAATGAACTGAGAGTACAGACAGAGAAACAGCACACTGAACTGAGAGTACAGATAGAGAAACAGCATACTGAACTGAGAGTACAGACAGAGAAACAGCACACTGAACTGAGAGTACAGATAGAGAAACAACACAATGAACTGAGAGTACAGATAGAGAAACAGCACACTGAACTGAGAGTACAGATAGAGAAACAGCACAATGAACTGAGAGTACAGACAGAGAAATAGCACACTGAACTGAGAGTACAGATAGAGAAACAGCACAATGAACTGAGAGTACAGACAGAGAAACAGCACACTGAACTGAGAGTACAGATAGAGAAACAGCACACTGAACTGAGAGTACAGATAGAGAAACAGCACACTGAACTGAGAGTACAGATAGAGAAACAGCACACTGAGCTGATAGTACAGATAGAGAAACAGCACAATGAACTGAGAGTACAGATAGAGAAACAGCACACTGAACTGAGAGTACAGATAGAGAAAGAACACACTGAACTGAGAGTACAGATAGAGAAACAGCACAATGAACTGAGAGTACAGACAGAGAAACAGCACACTGAACTGAGAGTACAGATAGAGAAACAGCACAATGAACTGAGAGTACAGATAGAGAAACAGCACACTGAACTGAGAGTACAGATAGAGGAACAGCACACTGAACTGAGAGTACAGATAGAGAAACAACACACTGAACTGAGAGTACAGATAGAGAAACAACACACTGAACTGAGAGTACAGATAGAGAAACAACACAATGAACTGAGAGTACAGAGAGAGAAACAGCACACTGAACTGAGAGTAGAGATAAAGAAAGAACACACTGAACTGAGAGTACAGATAGAGAAACAGCACACTGAACTGAGAGTACAGACAGAGAAACAGCACACTGAACTGAGAGTACAGATAGAGAAACAACACAATGAACTGAGAGTACAGATAGAGAAACAGCACACTGAACTGAGAGTACAGATAGAGAAACAACACAATGAACTGAGAATACAGATAGAGAAACAGCACACTGAACAGAGAGTGCAGACAGAGAAACAGCACACTGAACTGAGAGTACAGATAGAGAAACAACACAATGAACTGAGAATACAGATAGAGAAGCAGCACACTGAACTGAGAGTACAGACAGAGAAACAGCACACTGAAGTGAGAGTACAGATAGAGAAACAACACACTGAACTGAGAGTACAGATAGAGAAACAGCACACTGAACTGAGAGTACAGATAGAGAAACAGCACACTGAACTGAGAGTACAGACAGAGAAACAGCACACTGAACTGAGAGTACAGATAGAGAAACAACACAATGAACTGAGAATACAGATAGAGAAACAGCACACTGAACTGAGAGTACAGACAGAGAAACAGCACACTGAACTGAGAGTACAGATAGAGAAACAGCACACTGAACTGAGAGTACAGATAGAGAAAGAACACACTGAACTGAGAGTACAGATAGAGAAACAGCACACTGAACTGAGAGTACAGATAGAGAAAGAACACACTGAACTGAGAGTACAGATAGATAAACAACACACTGAACTGAGAGTACAGATAGAGAAACAGCACACTGAACTGAGAGTACAGATAGAGAAACAGCACACTGAACTGAGAGTACAGATAGAGAAAGAACACACTGAACTGAGAGTACAGATAGAGAAACAACACACAGAACTGAGAGTACAGATTGAGAAACAGCACACTGAACTGAGAGTACAGATAGAGAAACAGCACACTGAACTGAGAGTACAGACAGAGAAACAGCACACTGAACAGAGAGTACAGATAGAGAAACAACACAATGAACTGAGAGTACAGATAGAGAAACAACACACTGAACTGAGAGTACAGATAGAGAAACAACACAATGAACTGAGAGTACAGATAGAGAAACAACACACTGAACTGAGAGTACAGATAGAGAAACAACACACTGAACAGAGAGTACAGACAGAGAAACAACACACTGAACTGAGAGTACAGATAGAGAAACAACACAATGAACTGAGAGTACAGATAGAGAAACAACACAATGAACTGAGAGTACAGATAGAGAAACAGCACACTGAACTGAGAGTACAGATAGAGAAAGAACACACTGAACTGAGAGTACAGATAGAGAAACAACACAATGAACTGAGAGTACAGATAGAGAAACAGCACACTGAACTGAGAGTACAGATAGAGAAAGAACACACTGAACTGAGAGTACAGATAGAGAAACAGCACAATGAACTGAGAGTACAGACAGAGAAACAGCACACTGAACTGAGAGTACAGATAGAGAAACAGCACAATGAACTGAGAGTACAGACAGAGAAACAGCACACTGAACTGAGAGTACAGATAGAGAAACAGCACACTGAACTGAGAGTACAGATAGAGAAACAACACACTGAACTGAGAGTACAGATAGAGAAACAACACACTGAACTGAGAGTACAGATAGAGAAACAACACAATGAACTGAGAATACAGATCGAGAAACAGCACACTGAACTGAGAGTACAGACAGAGAAACAGCACACTGAACTGAGAGTACAGATAGAGAAACAACACAATGAACTGAGAATACAGATAGAGAAACAGCACACGGAACTGAGAGTACAGACAGAGAAACAGCACACTGAACTGAGAGTACAGATAGAGAAACAACACACTGAACTGAGAGTACAGATAGAGAAACAGCACACTGAACTGAGAGTACAGATAGAGAAACAGCACACTGAACTGAGAGTACAGACAGAGAAACAGCACACTGAACTGAGAGTACAGATAGAGAAACAACACAATGAACTGAGAATACAGATAGAGAAACAGCACACTGAACTGAGAGTACAGACAGAGAAACAGCACACTGAACTGAGAGTACAGATAGAGAAAGAACACACTGAACTGAGAGTACAGATAGAGAAAGAACACACTGAACTGAGAGTACAGATAGAGAAACAGCACACTGAACTGAGAGTACAGATAGAGAAAGAACACACTGAACTGAGAGTACAGATAGAGAAACAACACACTGAACTGAGAGTACAGATAGAGAAACAGCACACTGAACTGAGAGTACAGATAGAGAAACAGCACACTGAACTGAGAGAACAGATAGAGAAAGAACACACTGAACTGAGAGTACAGATAGAGAAACAACACACAGAACTGAGAGTACAGATAGAGAAACAGCACACTGAACTGAGAGTACAGATAGAGAAACAGCACACTGAACTGAGAGTACAGATAGAGAAACAGCACACTGAACTGAGAGTACAGACAGAGAAACAGCACACTGAACAGAGAGTACAGATAGAGAAACAACACAATGAACTGAGAGTACAGATAGAGAAACAACACACTGAACTGAGAGTACAGATAGAGAAACAACACAATGAACTGAGAGTACAGATAGAGAAACAGCACACTGAACTGAGAGTACAGATAAAGAAAGAACACACTGAACTGAGAGTACAGATAGAAAAACAGCACACTGAACTGAGAGTACAGACAGAGAAACAGCACACTGAACTGAGAGTACAGATTGAGAAACAACACAATGAACTGAGAGTACAGATAGAGAAACAGCACACTGAACTGAGAGTACAGATAGAGAAACAACACAATGAACTGAGAATACAGATAGAGAAACAGCACACTGAACTGAGAGTACAGACAGAGAAACAGCACACTGAACTGAGAGTACAGATAGAGAAACAACACAATGAACTGAGAGTACAGATAGAGAAACAGCACACTGAACTGAGAGTACAGATAGAGAAACAGCACAATGAACTGAGAGTACAGACAGAGAAACAGCACACTGAACTGAGAGTACAGATAGAGAAACAGCACAATGAACTGAGAGTACAGACAGAGAAACAGCACACTGAACTGAGAGTACAGATAGAGAAACAGCATACTGAACTGAGAGTACAGACAGAGAAACAGCACACTGAACTGAGAGTACAGATAGAGAAACAACACAATGAACTGAGAGTACAGATAGAGAAACAGCACACTGAACTGAGAGTACAGATAGAGAAACAGCACAATGAACTGAGAGTACAGACAGAGAAATAGCACACTGAACTGAGAGTACAGATAGAGAAACAGCACAATGAACTGAGAGTACAGACAGAGAAACAGCACACTGAACTGAGAGTACAGATAGAGAAACAGCACACTGAACTGAGAGTACAGATAGAGAAACAGCACACTGAACTGAGAGTACAGATAGAGAAACAGCACACTGAGCTGATAGTACAGATAGAGAAACAGCACAATGAACTGAGAGTACAGATAGAGAAACAGCACACTGAACTGAGAGTACAGATAGAGAAAGAACACACTGAACTGAGAGTACAGATAGAGAAACAGCACAATGAACTGAGAGTACAGACAGAGAAACAGCACACTGAACTGAGAGTACAGATAGAGAAACAGCACAATGAACTGAGAGTACAGATAGAGAAACAGCACACTGAACTGAGAGTACAGATAGAGGAACAGCACACTGAACTGAGAGTACAGATAGAGAAACAACACACTGAACTGAGAGTACAGATAGAGAAACAACACACTGAACTGAGAGTACAGATAGAGAAACAACACAATGAACTGAGAGTACAGAGAGAGAAACAGCACACTGAACTGAGAGTAGAGATAAAGAAAGAACACACTGAACTGAGAGTACAGATAGAGAAACAGCACACTGAACTGAGAGTACAGACAGAGAAACAGCACACTGAACTGAGAGTACAGATAGAGAAACAACACAATGAACTGAGAGTACAGATAGAGAAACAGCACACTGAACTGAGAGTACAGATAGAGAAACAACACAATGAACTGAGAATACAGATAGAGAAACAGCACACTGAACAGAGAGTGCAGACAGAGAAACAGCACACTGAACTGAGAGTACAGATAGAGAAACAACACAATGAACTGAGAATACAGATAGAGAAGCAGCACACTGAACTGAGAGTACAGACAGAGAAACAGCACACTGAAGTGAGAGTACAGATAGAGAAACAACACACTGAACTGAGAGTACAGATAGAGAAACAGCACACTGAACTGAGAGTACAGATAGAGAAACAGCACACTGAACTGAGAGTACAGACAGAGAAACAGCACACTGAACTGAGAGTACAGATAGAGAAACAACACAATGAACTGAGAATACAGATAGAGAAACAGCACACTGAACTGAGAGTACAGACAGAGAAACAGCACACTGAACTGAGAGTACAGATAGAGAAACAGCACACTGAACTGAGAGTACAGATAGAGAAAGAACACACTGAACTGAGAGTACAGATAGAGAAACAGCACACTGAACTGAGAGTACAGATAGAGAAAGAACACACTGAACTGAGAGTACAGATAGATAAACAACACACTGAACTGAGAGTACAGATAGAGAAACAGCACACTGAACTGAGAGTACAGATAGAGAAACAGCACACTGAACTGAGAGTACAGATAGAGAAAGAACACACTGAACTGAGAGTACAGATAGAGAAACAACACACAGAACTGAGAGTACAGATTGAGAAACAGCACACTGAACTGAGAGTACAGATAGAGAAACAGCACACTGAACTGAGAGTACAGACAGAGAAACAGCACACTGAACAGAGAGTACAGATAGAGAAACAACACAATGAACTGAGAGTACAGATAGAGAAACAACACACTGAACTGAGAGTACAGATAGAGAAACAACACAATGAACTGAGAGTACAGATAGAGAAACAACACACTGAACTGAGAGTACAGATAGAGAAACAACACACTGAACAGAGAGTACAGACAGAGAAACAACACACTGAACTGAGAGTACAGATAGAGAAACAACACAATGAACTGAGAGTACAGATAGAGAAACAACACAATGAACTGAGAGTACAGATAGAGAAACAGCACACTGAACTGAGAGTACAGATAGAGAAAGAACACACTGAACTGAGAGTACAGATAGAGAAACAACACAATGAACTGAGAGTACAGATAGAGAAACAGCACACTGAACTGAGAGTACAGATAGAGAAAGAACACACTGAACTGAGAGTACAGATAGAGAAACAGCACAATGAACTGAGAGTACAGACAGAGAAACAGCACACTGAACTGAGAGTACAGATAGAGAAACAGCACAATGAACTGAGAGTACAGACAGAGAAACAGCACACTGAACTGAGAGTACAGATAGAGAAACAGCACACTGAACTGAGAGTACAGATAGAGAAACAACACACTGAACTGAGAGTACAGATAGAGAAACAACACACTGAACTGAGAGTACAGATAGAGAAACAACACAATGAACTGAGAATACAGATCGAGAAACAGCACACTGAACTGAGAGTACAGACAGAGAAACAGCACACTGAACTGAGAGTACAGATAGAGAAACAACACAATGAACTGAGAATACAGATAGAGAAACAGCACACGGAACTGAGAGTACAGACAGAGAAACAGCACACTGAACTGAGAGTACAGATAGAGAAACAACACACTGAACTGAGAGTACAGATAGAGAAACAGCACACTGAACTGAGAGTACAGATAGAGAAACAGCACACTGAACTGAGAGTACAGACAGAGAAACAACACACTGAACTGAGAGTACAGATAGAGAAACAACACAATGAACTGAGAATACAGATAGAGAAACAGCACACTGAACTGAGAGTACAGACAGAGAAACAGCACACTGAACTGAGAGTACAGATAGAGAAAGAACACACTGAACTGAGAGTACAGATAGAGAAAGAACACACTGAACTGAGAGTACAGATAGAGAAACAGCACACTGAACTGAGAGTACAGATAGAGAAAGAACACACTGAACTGAGAGTACAGATAGAGAAACAACACACTGAACTGAGAGTACAGATAGAGAAACAGCACACTGAACTGAGAGTACAGATAGAGAAACAGCACACTGAACTGAGAGAACAGATAGAGAAAGAACACACTGAACTGAGAGTACAGATAGAGAAACAACACACAGAACTGAGAGTACAGATAGAGAAACAGCACACTGAACTGAGAGTACAGATAGAGAAACAGCACACTGAACTGAGAGTACAGATAGAGAAACAGCACACTGAACTGAGAGTACAGACAGAGAAACAGCACACTGAACAGAGAGTACAGATAGAGAAACAACACAATGAACTGAGAGTACAGATAGAGAAACAACACACTGAACTGAGAGTACAGATAGAGAAACAACACAATGAACTGAGAGTACAGATAGAGAAACAACACACTGAACTGAGAGTACAGATAGAGAAACAACACATTGAACAGAGAGTACAGACAGAGAAACAACACACTGAACTGAGAGTACAGATAGAGAAAGAACACACTGAACTGAGAGTACAGATAGAGAAACAACACAATGAACTGAGAGTACAGATAGAGAAACAACACACTGAACTGAGAGTACAGACAGAGATACAACACACTGAACTGAGAGTACAGATAGAGAAACAACACAATGAACTGAGAGTACAGATAGAGAAAGAGCACACTGAACAGAGAGTACAGATAAAGAAAGAACACACTGAACTGAGAGTACAGAAAGAAAAAGAACACAATGAACTGAGAGTACAGATAGAGAAACAACACAATGAACTGAGAGTACAGATAGAGAAACAGCACACTGAACTGAGAGTACAGATAGCGAAACAGCACACTGAACTGAGAATACAGATAGAGAAACAACACAATGAACTGAGAGTACAGATAGAGAAACAGCACACTGAACAGAGAGTACAGATAAAGAAAGAACACACTGAACTGAGAGTACAGATAGAGAAACAGCACAATGAACAGAGAGTACAGATAGAGAAACAGCACACTGAACTGAGAGTACAGATAGAGAAACAGCACACTGAACTGAGAGTACAGATAGAGAAACAGCACACTGAACTGAGAGTACATATAGAGAAACAGCACACTGAACTGAGAGTACAGATAGAGAAACAACACAATGAACTGAGAGTACAGATAGAGAAACAACACACTGAACTGAGAGTACAGATAGAGAAACAACACACTGAACAGAGAGTACAGATAGAGAAACAGCACACTGAACTGAGAGTACAGATAGAGAAACAGCACACTGAACTGAGAGTACAGATAGAGAAACAGCACACTGAACTGAGAGTACAGATAGACAAACAGCACACTGAACTGAGAGTACAGACAGAGAAACAGCACACTGAACAGAGAGTACAGACAGAGAAACAACACACTGAACTGAGAGTACAGATAGATAAACAACACAATGAACTGAGAGTACAGATAGAGAAACAGCACACTGAACTGAGAGTACAGACAGAGATACAACACACTGAACTGAGAGTACAGATAGAGAAACAACACAATGAACTGAGAGTACAGATAGAGAAAGAGCACACTGAACAGAGAGTACAGATAAAGAAAGAACACACTGAACTGAGAGTACAGAAAGAAAAACAACACAATGAACTGAGAGTACAGATAGAGAAGCAGCACACTGAACTGAGAGTACAGATAGCGAAACAGCACACTGAACTGAGAATACAGATAGAGAAACAACACAATGAACTGAGAGTACAGATAGAGAAACAACACAATGAACTGAGAATACAGATAGAGAAACAGCACACTGAACTGAGAGTACAGACAGAGAAACAGCACACTGAACTGAGAGTACAGATAGAGAAACAACACAATGAACTGAGAGTACAGATAGAGAAACAGCACACTGAACTGAGAGTACAGATAGAGAAACAGCACAATGAACTGAGAGTACAGACAGAGAAACAGCACACTGAACTGAGAGTACAGATAGAGAAACAGCACAATGAACTGAGAGTACAGACAGAGAAATAGCACACTGAACTGAGAGTACAGATAGAGAAACAGCACAATGAACTGAGAGTACAGACAGAGAAACAGCACACTGAACTGAGAGTACAGATAGAGAAACAGCACACTGAACTGAGAGTACAGATAGAGAAACAGCACACTGAACTGAGAGTACAGATAGAGAAACAGCACACTGAGCTGATAGTACAGATAGAGAAACAGCACAATGAACTGAGAGTACAGATAGAGAAACAGCACACTGAACTGAGTGTACAGACAGAGAAACAACACACTGAACTGAGAGTACAGATAGATAAACAACACAATGAACCGAGAGTACAGTTAGAGAAACAGCACACTGAACTGAGAGTACAGACAGAGATACAACACACTGAACTGAGAGTACAGATAGAGAAACAACACAATGAACTGAGAGTACAGATAGAGAAAGAGCACACTGAACAGAGAGTACAGATAAAGAAAGAACACACTGAACTGAGAGTACAGAAAGAAAAACAACACAATGAACTGAGAGTACAGATAGAGAAACAACACAATGAACTGAGAGTACAGATAGAGAAACAGCACACTGAACTGAGAGTACAGATAGCGAAACACCACACTGAACTGAGAATACAGATAGAGAAACAACACAATGAACTGAGAGTACAGATAGAGAAACAACACAATGAACTGAGAATACAGATAGAGAAACAGCACACTGAACTGAGAGTACAGACAGAGAAACAGCACACTGAACTGAGAGTACAGATAGAGAAACAACACAATGAACTGAGAGTACAGATAGAGAAACAGCACACTGAACTGAGAGTACAGATAGAGAAACAGCACAATGAACTGAGAGTACAGACAGAGAAACAGCACACTGAACTGAGAGTACAGATAGAGAAACAGCACAATGAACTGAGAGTACAGACAGAGAAACAGCACACTGAACTGAGAGTACAGATAGAGAAACAGCATACTGAACTGAGAGTACAGACAGAGAAACAGCACACTGAACTGAGAGTACAGATAGAGAAACAACACAATGAACTGAGAGTACAGATAGAGAAACAGCACACTGAACTGAGAGTACAGATAGAGAAACAGCACAATGAACTGAGAGTACAGATAGAGAAATAGCACACTGAACTGAGAGTACAGATAGAGAAACAGCACAATGAACTGAGAGTACAGACAGAGAAACAGCACACTGAACTGAGAGTACAGATAGAGAAACAGCATACTGAACTGAGAGTACAGACAGAGAAATAGCACACTGAACTGAGAGTACAGATAGAGAAACAGCACAATGAACTGAGAGTACAGACAGAGAAACAGCACACTGAACTGAGAGTACAGATAGAGAAACAGCACACTGAACTGAGAGTACAGATAGAGAAACAGCACACTGAACTGAGAGTACAGATAGAGAAACAGCACACTGAGCTGATAGTACAGATAGAGAAACAGCACAATGAACTGAGAGTACAGATAGAGAAACAGCACACTGAACTGAGTGTACAGACAGAGAAACAACACACTGAACTGAGAGTACAGATAGATAAACAACACAATGAACTGAGAGTACAGATAGAGAAACAGCACACTGAACTGAGAGTACAGACAGAGATACAACACACTGAACTGAGAGTACAGATAGAGAAACAACACAATGAACTGAGAGTACAGATAGAGAAAGAGCACACTGAACAGAGAGTACAGATAAAGAAAGAACACACTGAACTGAGAGTACAGAAAGAAAAACAACACAATGAACTGAGAGTACAGATAGAGAAACAACACAATGAACTGAGAGTACAGATAGAGAAACAGCACACTGAACTGAGAGTACAGATAGCGAAACAGCACACTGAACTGAGAATACAGATAGAGAAACAACACAATGAACTGAGAGTACAGATAGAGAAACAACACAATGAACTGAGAATACAGATAGAGAAACAGCACACTGAACTGAGAGTACAGACAGAGAAACAGCACACTGAACTGAGAGTACAGATAGAGAAACAACACAATGAACTGAGAGTACAGATAGAGAAACAGCACACTGAACTGAGAGTACAGATAGAGAAACAGCACAATGAACTGAGAGTACAGACAGAGAAACAGCACACTGAACTGAGAGTACAGATAGAGAAACAGCACAATGAACTGAGAGTACAGACAGAGAAACAGCACACTGAACTGAGAGTACAGATAGAGAAACAGCATACTGAACTGAGAGTACAGACAGAGAAACAGCACACTGAACTGAGAGTACAGATAGAGAAACAACACAATGAACTGAGAGTACAGATAGAGAAACAGCACACTGAACTGAGAGTACAGATAGAGAAACAGCACAATGAACTGAGAGTACAGATAGAGAAATAGCACACTGAACTGAGAGTACAGATAGAGAAACAGCACAATGAACTGAGAGTACAGATAGAGAAACAGCACACTGAACTGAGAGTACAGATAGAGAAACAGCACACTGAACTGAGAGTACAGATAGAGAAACAGCACACTGAACTGAGAGTACAGATAGAGAAACAGCACACTGAGCTGATAGTACAGATAGAGAAACAGCACAATGAACTGAGAGTACAGATAGAGAAACAGCACACTGAACTGAGAGTACAGATAGAGAAAGAACACACTGAACTGAGAGTACAGATAGAGAAACAGCACAATGAACTGAGAGTACAGACAGAGAAACAGCACACTGAACTGAGAGTACAGATAGAGAAACAGCACAATGAAATGAGAGTACAGATAGAGAAACAGCACACTGAACTGAGAGTACAGATAGAGGAACAGCACACTGAACTGAGAGTACAGATAGAGAAACAACACACTGAACTGAGAGTACAGATAGAGAAACAACACACTGAACTGAGAGTACAGATAGAGAAACAACACAATGAACTGAGAGTACAGAGAGAGAAACAGCACACTGAACTGAGAGTAGAGATAAAGAAAGAACACACTGAACTGAGAGTACAGATAGAGAAACAGCACACTGAACTGAGAGTACAGACAGAGAAACAGCACACTGAACTGAGAGTACAGATAGAGAAACAACACAATGAACTGAGAGTACAGATAGAGAAACAGCACACTGAACTGAGAGTACAGATAGAGAAACAACACAATGAACTGAGAATACAGATAGAGAAACAGCACACTGAACAGAGAGTGCAGACAGAGAAACAGCACACTGAACTGAGAGTACAGATAGAGAAACAACACAATGAACTGAGAATACAGATGGAGAAGCAGCACACTGAACTGAGAGTACAGACAGAGAAACAGCACACTGAAGTGAGAGTACAGATAGAGAAACAACACACTGAACTGAGAGTACAGATAGAGAAACAGCACACTGAACTGAGAGTACAGATAGAGAAACAGCACAATGAACTGAGAGTACAGACAGAGAAACAGCACACTGAACTGAGAGTACAGATATTGAAACAACACAATGAACTGAGAATACAGATAGAGAAACAGCACACTGAACTGAGAGTACAGACAGAGAAACAGCACACTGAACTGAGAGTACAGATAGAGAAACAGCACACTGAACTGAGAGTACAGATAGAGAAAGAACACACTGAACTGAGAGTACAGATAGAGAAACAGCACACTGAACTGAGAGTACAGATAGAGAAAGAACACACTGAACTGAGAGTACAGATAGATAAACAACACACTGAACTGAGAGTACAGATAGAGAAACAGCACACTGAACTGAGAGTACAGATAGAGAAACAGCACACTGAACTGAGAGTACAGATAGAGAAAGAACACACTGAACTGAGAGTACAGATAGAGAAACAACACACAGAACTGAGAGTACAGATTGAGAAACAGCACACTGAACTGAGAGTACAGATAGAGAAACAGCACACTGAACTGAGAGTACAGACAGAGAAACAGCACACTGAACAGAGAGTACAGATAGAGAAACAACACAATGAACTGAGAGTACAGATAGAGAAACAACACACTGAACTGAGAGTACAGATAGAGAAACAACACAATGAACTGAGAGTACAGATAGAGAAACAACACACTGAACTGAGAGTACAGATAGAGAAACAACACACTGAACAGAGAGTACAGACAGAGAAACAACACACTGAACTGAGAGTACAGATAGAGAAACAACACAATGAACTGAGAGTACAGATAGAGAAACAACACAATGAACTGAGAGTACAGATAGAGAAACAACACAATGAACTGAGAGTACAGATAGAGAAAAAACACACTGAACTGAGAGTACAGATAGAGAAACAACACACTGAACTGAGAGTACAGATAGAGAAACAACACACTGAACAGAGAGTACAGATAGAGAAACAACACACTGAACTGAGAGTACGGATAGAGAAACAGCACACTGAACTGAGAGTACAGATAGAGAAACAGCACACTGAACTGAGAGTACATATAGAGAAACAGCACACTGAACTGAGAGTACAGATAGAGAAACAACACAATGAACTGAGAGTACAGATAGAGAAACAACACACTGAACTGAGAGTACAGATAGAGAAACAACATACTGAACAGAGAGTACAGATAGAGAAACAGCACACTGAACTGAGAGTACAGATAGAGAAACAGCACACTGAACTGAGAGTACAGATAGAGAAACAGCACACTGAACTGAGAGTACAGATAGAGAAACAGCACACTGAACTGAGAGTACAGACAGAGAAACAGCACACTGAACAGAGAGTACAGACAGAGAAACAACACACTGAACTGAGAGTACAGATAGATAAACAACACAATGAACTGAGAGTACAGATAGAGAAACAGCACACTGAACTGAGAGTACAGACAGAGATACAACACACTGAACTGAGAGTACAGATAGAGAAACAACACAATGAACTGAGAGTACAGATAGAGAAAGAGCACACTGAACAGAGAGTACAGATAAAGAAAGAACACACTGAACTGAGAGTACAGAAAGAAAAAGAACACAATGAACTGAGAGTACAGATAGAGAAACAACACAATGAACTGAGAGTACAGATAGAGAAACAGCACACTGAACTGAGAGTACAGATAGCGAAACAGCACACTGAACTGAGAATACAGATAGAGAAACAACACAATGAACTGAGAGTACAGATAGAGAAACAGCACACTGAACAGAGAGTACAGATAAAGAAAGAACACACTGAACTGAGAGTACAGATAGAGAAACAGCACAATGAACAGAGAGTACAGATAGAGAAACAGCACACTGAACTGAGAGTACAGATAGAGAAACAGCACACTGAACTGAGAGTACAGATAGAGAAACAGCACACTGAACTGAGAGTACATATAGAGAAACAGCACACTGAACTGAGAGTACAGATAGAGAAACAACACAATGAACTGAGAGTACAGATAGAGAAACAACACACTGAACTGAGAGTACAGATAGAGAAACAACACACTGAACAGAGAGTACAGATAGAGAAACAGCACACTGAACTGAGAGTACAGATAGAGAAACAGCACACTGAACTGAGAGTACAGATAGAGAAACAGCACACTGAACTGAGAGTACAGATAGACAAACAGCACACTGAACTGAGAGTACAGACAGAGAAACAGCACACTGAACAGAGAGTACAGACAGAGAAACAACACACTGAACTGAGAGTACAGATAGATAAACAACACAATGAACTGAGAGTACAGATAGAGAAACAGCACACTGAACTGAGAGTACAGACAGAGATACAACACACTGAACTGAGAGTACAGATAGAGAAACAACACAATGAACTGAGAGTACAGATAGAGAAAGAGCACACTGAACAGAGAGTACAGATAAAGAAAGAACACACTGAACTGAGAGTACAGAAAGAAAAACAACACAATGAACTGAGAGTACAGATAGAGAAGCAGCACACTGAACTGAGAGTACAGATAGCGAAACAGCACACTGAACTGAGAATACAGATAGAGAAACAACACAATGAACTGAGAGTACAGATAGAGAAACAACACAATGAACTGAGAATACAGATAGAGAAACAGCACACTGAACTGAGAGTACAGACAGAGAAACAGCACACTGAACTGAGAGTACAGATAGAGAAACAACACAATGAACTGAGAGTACAGATAGAGAAACAGCACACTGAACTGAGAGTACAGATAGAGAAACAGCACAATGAACTGAGAGTACAGACAGAGAAACAGCACACTGAACTGAGAGTACAGATAGAGAAAGAGCACAATGAACTGAGAGTACAGACAGAGAAATAGCACACTGAACTGAGAGTACAGATAGAGAAACAGCACAATGAACTGAGAGTACAGACAGAGAAACAGCACACTGAACTGAGAGTACAGATAGAGAAACAGCACACTGAACTGAGAGTACAGATAGAGAAACAGCACACTGAACTGAGAGTACAGATAGAGAAACAGCACACTGAGCTGATAGTACAGATAGAGAAACAGCACAATGAACTGAGAGTACAGATAGAGAAACAGCACACTGAACTGAGTGTACAGACAGAGAAACAACACACTGAACTGAGAGTACAGATAGATAAACAACACAATGAACTGAGAGTACAGTTAGAGAAACAGCACACTGAACTGAGAGTACAGACAGAGATACAACACACTGAACTGAGAGTACAGATAGAGAAACAACACAATGAACTGAGAGTACAGATAGAGAAAGAGCACACTGAACAGAGAGTACAGATAAAGAAAGAACACACTGAACTGAGAGTACAGAAAGAAAAACAACACAATGAACTGAGAGTACAGATAGAGAAACAACACAATGAACTGAGAGTACAGATAGAGAAACAGCACACTGAACTGAGAGTACAGATAGCGAAACAGCACACTGAACTGAGAATACAGATAGAGAAACAACACAATGAACTGAGAGTACAGATAGAGAAACAACACAATGAACTGAGAATACAGATAGAGAAACAGCACACTGAACTGAGAGTACAGACAGAGAAACAGCACACTGAACTGAGAGTACAGATAGAGAAACAACACAATGAACTGAGAGTACAGATAGAGAAACAGCACACTGAACTGAGAGTACAGATAGAGAAACAGCACAATGAACTGAGAGTACAGACAGAGAAACAGCACACTGAACTGAGAGTACAGATAGAGAAACAGCACAATGAACTGAGAGTACAGACAGAGAAACAGCACACTGAACTGAGAGTACAGATAGAGAAACAGCATACTGAACTGAGAGTACAGACAGAGAAACAGCACACTGAACTGAGAGTACAGATAGAGAAACAACACAATGAACTGAGAGTACAGATAGAGAAACAGCACACTGAACTGAGAGTACAGATAGAGAAACAGCACAATGAACTGAGAGTACAGATAGAGAAATAGCACACTGAACTGAGAGTACAGATAGAGAAACAGCACAATGAACTGAGAGTACAGACAGAGAAACAGCACACTGAACTGAGAGTACAGATAGAGAAACAGCATACTGAACTGAGAGTACAGACAGAGAAATAGCACACTGAACTGAGAGTACAGATAGAGAAACAGCACAATGAACTGAGAGTACAGACAGAGAAACAGCACACTGAACTGAGAGTACAGATAGAGAAACAGCACACTGAACTGAGAGTACAGATAGAGAAACAGCACACTGAACTGAGAGTACAGATAGAGAAACAGCACACTGAGCTGATAGTACAGATAGAGAAACAGCACAATGAACTGAGAGTACAGATAGAGAAACAGCACACTGAACTGAGTGTACAGACAGAGAAACAACACACTGAACTGAGAGTACAGATAGATAAACAACACAATGAACTGAGAGTACAGATAGAGAAACAGCACACTGAACTGAGAGTACAGACAGAGATACAACACACTGAACTGAGAGTACAGATAGAGAAACAACACAATGAACTGAGAGTACAGATAGAGAAAGAGCACACTGAACAGAGAGTACAGATAAAGAAAGAACACACTGAACTGAGAGTACAGAAAGAAAAACAACACAATGAACTGAGAGTACAGATAGAGAAACAACACAATGAACTGAGAGTACAGATAGAGAAACAGCACACTGAACTGAGAGTACAGATAGCGAAACAGCACACTGAACTGAGAATACAGATAGAGAAACAACACAATGAACTGAGAGTACAGATAGAGAAACAACACAATGAACTGAGAATACAGATAGAGAAACAGCACACTGAACTGAGAGTACAGACAGAGAAACAGCACACTGAACTGAGAGTACAGATAGAGAAACAACACAATGAACTGAGAGTACAGATAGAGAAACAGCACACTGAACTGAGAGTACAGATAGAGAAACAGCACAATGAACTGAGAGTACAGACAGAGAAACAGCACACTGAACTGAGAGTACAGATAGAGAAACAGCACAATGAACTGAGAGTACAGACAGAGAAACAGCACACTGAACTGAGAGTACAGATAGAGAAACAGCATACTGAACTGAGAGTACAGACAGAGAAACAGCACACTGAACTGAGAGTACAGATAGAGAAACAACACAATGAACTGAGAGTACAGATAGAGAAACAGCACACTGAACTGAGAGTACAGATAGAGAAACAGCACAATGAACTGAGAGTACAGATAGAGAAATAGCACACTGAACTGAGAGTACAGATAGAGAAACAGCACAATGAACTGAGAGTACAGACAGAGAAACAGCACACTGAACTGAGAGTACAGATAGAGAAACAGCACACTGAACTGAGAGTACAGATAGAGAAACAGCACACTGAACTGAGAGTACAGATAGAGAAACAGCACACTGAGCTGATAGTACAGATAGAGAAACAGCACAATGAACTGAGAGTACAGATAGAGAAACAGCACACTGAACTGAGAGTACAGATAGAGAAAGAACACACTGAACTGAGAGTACAGATAGAGAAACAGCACAATGAACTGAGAGTACAGACAGAGAAACAGCACACTGAACTGAGAGTACAGATAGAGAAACAGCACAATGAACTGAGAGTACAGATAGAGAAACAGGACACTGAACTGAGAGTACAGATAGAGGAACAGCACACTGAACTGAGAGTACAGATAGAGAAACAACACACTGAACTGAGAGTACAGATAGAGAAACAACACACTGAACTGAGAGTACAGATAGAGAAACAACACAATGAACTGAGAGTACAGAGAGAGAAACAGCACACTGAACTGAGAGTAGAGATAAAGAAAGAACACACTGAACTGAGAGTACAGATAGAGAAACAGCACACTGAACTGAGAGTACAGACAGAGAAACAGCACTCTGAACTGAGAGTACAGATAGAGAAACAACACAATGAACTGAGAGTACAGATAGAGAAACAGCACACTGAACTGAGAGTACAGATAGAGAAACAACACAATGAACTGAGAATACAGATAGAGAAACAGCACACTGAACAGAGAGTGCAGACAGAGAAACAGCACACTGAACTGAGAGTACAGATAGAGAAACAACACAATGAACTGAGAATACAGATAGAGAAGCAGCACACTGAACTGAGAGTACAGACAGAGAAACAGCACACTGAAGTGAGAGTACAGATAGAGAAACAACACACTGAACTGAGAGTACAGATAGAGAAACAGCACACTGAACTGAGAGTACAGATAGAGAAACAGCACAATGAACTGAGAGTACAGACAGAGAAACAGCACACTGAACTGAGAGTACAGATATTGAAACAACACAATGAACTGAGAATACAGATAGAGAAACAGCACACTGAACTGAGAGTACAGACAGAGAAACAGCACACTGAACTGAGAGTACAGATAGAGAAACAGCACACTGAACTGAGAGTACAGATAGAGAAAGAACACACTGAACTGAGAGTACAGATAGAGAAACAGCACACTGAACTGAGAGTACAGATAGAGAAAGAACACACTGAACTGAGAGTACAGATAGATAAACAACACACTGAACTGAGAGTACAGATAGAGAAACAGCACACTGAACTGAGAGTACAGATAGAGAAACAGCACACTGAACTGAGAGTACAGATAGAGAAAGAACACACTGAACTGAGAGTACAGATAGAGAAACAACACACAGAACTGAGAGTACAGATTGAGAAACAGCACACTGAACTGAGAGTACAGATAGAGAAACAGCACACTGAACTGAGAGTACAGACAGAGAAACAGCACACTGAACAGAGAGTACAGATAGAGAAACAACACAATGAACTGAGAGTACAGAGAGAGAAACAACACACTGAACTGAGAGTACAGATAGAGAAACAACACAATGAACTGAGAGTACAGATAGAGAAACAACACACTGAACTGAGAGTACAGATAGAGAAACAACACACTGAACAGAGAGTACAGACAGAGAAACAACACACTGAACTGAGAGTACAGATAGAGAAACAACACAATGAACTGAGAGTACAGATAGAGAAACAACACAATGAACTGAGAGTACAGATAGAGAAACAGCACACTGAACTGAGAGTACAGATAGAGAAAGAACACACTGAACTGAGAGTACAGATAGAGAAACAACACAATGAACTGAGAGTACAGATAGAGAAACAGCACACTGAACTGAGAGTACAGATAGAGAAAGAACACACTGAACTGAGAGTACAGATAGAGAAACAGCACAATGAACTGAGAGTACAGACAGAGAAACAGCACACTGAACTGAGAGTACAGATAGAGAAACAGCACAATGAACTGAGAGTACAGACAGAGAAACAGCACACTGAACTGAGAGTACAGATAGAGAAACAGCACACTGAACTGAGAGTACAGATAGAGAAACAACACACTGAACTGAGAGTACAGATAGAGAAACAACACACTGAACTGAGAGTACAGATAGAGAAACAACACAATGAACTGAGAATACAGATCGAGAAACAGCACACTGAACTGAGAGTACAGACAGAGAAACAGCACACTGAACTGAGAGTACAGATAGAGAAACAACACAATGAACTGAGAATACAGATAGAGAAACAGCACACTGAACTGAGAGTACAGACAGAGAAACAGCACACTGAACTGAGAGTACAGATAGAGAAACAACACACTGAACTGAGAGTACAGATAGAGAAACAGCACACTGAACTGAGAGTACAGATAGAGAAACAGCACACTGAACTGAGAGTACAGACAGAGAAACAGCACACTGAACTGAGAGTACAGATAGAGAAACAACACAATGAACTGAGAATACAGATAGAGAAACAGCACACTGAACTGAGAGTACAGACAGAGAAACAGCACACTGAACTGAGAGTACAGATAGAGAAAGAACACACTGAACTGAGAGTACAGATAGAGAAAGAACACACTGAACTGAGAGTACAGATAGAGAAACAGCACACTGAACTGAGAGTACAGATAGAGAAAGAACACACTGAACTGAGAGTACAGATAGAGAAACAACACACTGAACTGAGAGTACAGATAGAGAAACAGCACACTGAACTGAGAGTACAGATAGAGAAACAGCACACTGAACTGAGAGTACAGATAGAGAAAGAACACACTGAACTGAGAGTACAGATAGAGAAACAACACACAGAACTGAGAGTACAGATAGAGAAACAGCACACTGAACTGAGAGTACAGATAGAGAAACAGCACACTGAACTGAGAGTACAGATAGAGAAACAGCACACTGAACTGAGAGTACAGACAGAGAAACAGCACACTGAACAGAGAGTACAGATAGAGAAACAACACAATGAACTGAGAGTACAGATAGAGAAACAACACACTGAACTGAGAGTACAGATAGAGAAACAACACAATGAACTGAGAGTACAGATAGAGAAACAACACACTGAACTGAGAGTACAGATAGAGAAACAACACACTGAACAGAGAGTACAGACAGAGAAACAACACACTGAACTGAGAGTACAGATAGAGAAAGAACACACTGAACTGAGAGTACAGATAGAGAAACAACACAATGAACTGAGAGTACAGATAGAGAAAAAACACACTGAACTGAGAGTACAGATAGAGAAACAACACACTGAACTGAGAGTACAGATAGAGAAACAACACACTGAACAGAGAGTACAGACAGAGAAACAGCACACTGAACTGAGAGTACAGATAGAGAAACAGCACACTGAACTGAGAGTACAGATAGAGAAACAACACACTGAACTGAGAGTACAGATAGAGAAACAGCATACTGAACTGAGAGTACAGACAGAGAAACAGCACACTGAACTGAGAGTACAGATAGAGAAACAACACAATGAACTGAGAGTACAGATAGAGAAACAGCACACTGAACTGAGAGTACAGATAGAGAAACAGCACAATGAACTGAGAGTACAGACAGAGAAATAGCACACTGAACTGAGAGTACAGATAGAGAAACAGCACAATGAACTGAGAGTACAGACAGAGAAACAGCACACTGAACTGAGAGTACAGATAGAGAAACAGCACACTGAACTGAGAGTACAGATAGAGAAACAGCACACTGAACTGAGAGTACAGATAGAGAAACAGCACACTGAGCTGATAGTACAGATAGAGAAACAGCACAATGAACTGAGAGTACAGATAGAGAAACAGCACACTGAACTGAGTGTACAGACAGAGAAACAACACACTGAACTGAGAGTACAGATAGATAAACAACACAATGAACTGAGAGTACAGTTAGAGAAACAGCACACTGAACTGAGAGTACAGACAGAGATACAACACACTGAACTGAGAGTACAGATAGAGAAACAACACAATGAACTGAGAGTACAGATAGAGAAAGAGCACACTGAACAGAGAGTACAGATAAAGAAAGAACACACTGAACTGAGAGTACAGAAAGAAAAACAACACAATGAACTGAGAGTACAGATAGAGAAACAACACAATGAACTGAGAGTACAGATAGAGAAACAGCACACTGAACTGAGAGTACAGATAGCGAAACAGCACACTGAACTGAGAATACAGATAGAGAAACAACACAATGAACTGAGAGTACAGATAGAGAAACAACACAATGAACTGAGAATACAGATAGAGAAACAGCACACTGAACTGAGAGTACAGACAGAGAAACAGCACACTGAACTGAGAGTACAGATAGAGAAACAACACAATGAACTGAGAGTACAGATAGAGAAACAGCACACTGAACTGAGAGTACAGATAGAGAAACAGCACAATGAACTGAGAGTACAGACAGAGAAACAGCACACTGAACTGAGAGTACAGATAGAGAAACAGCACAATGAACTGAGAGTACAGACAGAGAAACAGCACACTGAACTGAGAGTACAGATAGAGAAACAGCATACTGAACTGAGAGTACAGACAGAGAAACAGCACACTGAACTGAGAGTACAGATAGAGAAACAACACAATGAACTGAGAGTACAGATAGAGAAACAGCACACTGAACTGAGAGTACAGATAGAGAAACAGCACAATGAACTGAGAGTACAGATAGAGAAATAGCACACTGAACTGAGAGTACAGATAGAGAAACAGCACAATGAACTGAGAGTACAGACAGAGAAACAGCACACTGAACTGAGAGTACAGATAGAGAAACAGCATACTGAACTGAGAGTACAGACAGAGAAATAGCACACTGAACTGAGAGTACAGATAGAGAAACAGCACAATGAACTGAGAGTACAGACAGAGAAACAGCACACTGAACTGAGAGTACAGATAGAGAAACAGCACACTGAACTGAGAGTACAGATAGAGAAACAGCACACTGAACTGAGAGTACAGATAGAGAAACAGCACACTGAGCTGATAGTACAGATAGAGAAACAGCACAATGAACTGAGAGTACAGATAGAGAAACAGCACACTGAACTGAGTGTACAGACAGAGAAACAACACACTGAACTGAGAGTACAGATAGATAAACAACACAATGAACTGAGAGTACAGATAGAGAAACAGCACACTGAACTGAGAGTACAGACAGAGATACAACACACTGAACTGAGAGTACAGATAGAGAAACAACACAATGAACTGAGAGTACAGATAGAGAAAGAGCACACTGAACAGAGAGTACAGATAAAGAAAGAACACACTGAACTGAGAGTACAGAAAGAAAAACAACACAATGAACTGAGAGTACAGATAGAGAAACAACACAATGAACTGAGAGTACAGATAGAGAAACAGCACACTGAACTGAGAGTACAGATAGCGAAACAGCACACTGAACTGAGAATACAGATAGAGAAACAACACAATGAACTGAGAGTACAGATAGAGAAACAACACAATGAACTGAGAATACAGATAGAGAAACAGCACACTGAACTGAGAGTACAGACAGAGAAACAGCACACTGAACTGAGAGTACAGATAGAGAAACAACACAATGAACTGAGAGTACAGATAGAGAAACAGCACACTGAACTGAGAGTACAGATAGAGAAACAGCACAATGAACTGAGAGTACAGACAGAGAAACAGCACACTGAACTGAGAGTACAGACAGAGAAACAGCACAATGAACTGAGAGTACAGACAGAGAAACAGCACACTGAACTGAGAGTACAGATAGAGAAACAGCATACTGAACTGAGAGTACAGACAGAGAAACAGCACACTGAACTGAGAGTACAGATAGAGAAACAACACAATGAACTGAGAGTACAGATAGAGAAACAGCACACTGAACTGAGAGTACAGATAGAGAAACAGCACAATGAACTGAGAGTACAGATAGAGAAATAGCACACTGAACTGAGAGTACAGATAGAGAAACAGCACAATGAACTGAGAGTACAGACAGAGAAACAGCACACTGAACTGAGAGTACAGATAGAGAAACAGCACACTGAACTGAGAGTACAGATAGAGAAACAGCACACTGAACTGAGAGTACAGATAGAGAAACAGCACACTGAGCTGATAGTACAGATAGAGAAACAGCACAATGAACTGAGAGTACAGATAGAGAAACAGCACACTGAACTGAGAGTACAGATAGAGAAAGAACACACTGAACTGAGAGTACAGATAGAGAAACAGCACAATGAACTGAGAGTACAGACAGAGAAACAGCACACTGAACTGAGAGTACAGATAGAGAAACAGCACAATGAACTGAGAGTACAGATAGAGAAACAGCACACTGAACTGAGAGTACAGATAGAGGAACAGCACACTGAACTGAGAGTACAGATAGAGAAACAACACACTGAACTGAGAGTACAGATAGAGAAACAACACACTGAACTGAGAGTACAGATAGAGAAACAACACAATGAACTGAGAGTTCAGAGAGAGAAACAGCACACTGAACTGAGAGTAGAGATAAAGAAAGAACACACTGAACTGAGAGTACAGATAGAGAAACAGCACACTGAACTGAGAGTACAGACAGAGAAACAGCACACTGAACTGAGAGTACAGATAGAGAAACAACACAATGAACTGAGAGTACAGATAGAGAAACAGCACACTGAACTGAGAGTACAGATAGAGAAACAACACAATGAACTGAGAATACAGATAGAGAAACAGCACACTGAACAGAGAGTGCAGACAGAGAAACAGCACACTGAACTGAGAGTACAGATAGAGAAACAACACAATGAACTGAGAATACAGATAGAGAAGCAGCACACTGAACTGAGAGTACAGACAGAGAAACAGCACACTGAAGTGAGAGTACAGATAGAGAAACAACACACTGAACTGAGAGTACAGATAGAGAAACAGCACACTGAACTGAGAGTACAGATAGAGAAACAGCACAATGAACTGAGAGTACAGACAGAGAAACAGCACACTGAACTGAGAGTACAGATAGAGAAACAACACAATGAACTGAGAATACAGATAGAGAAACAGCACACTGAACTGAGAGTACAGACAGAGAAACAGCACACTGAACTGAGAGTACAGATAGAGAAACAGCACACTGAACTGAGAGTACAGATAGAGAAAGAACACACTGAACTGAGAGTACAGATAGAGAAACAGCACACTGAACTGAGAGTACAGATAGAGAAAGAACACACTGAACTGAGAGTACAGATAGATAAACAACACACTGAACTGAGAGTACAGATAGAGAAACAGCACACTGAACTGAGAGTACAGATAGAGAAACAGCACACTGAACTGAGAGTACAGATAGAGAAAGAACACACTGAACTGAGAGTACAGATAGAGAAACAGCACACTGAACTGAGAGTACAGACAGAGAAACAGCACACTGAACAGAGAGTACAGATAGAGAAACAACACAATGAACTGAGAGTACAGATAGAGAAACAACACACTGAACTGAGAGTACAGATAGAGAAACAACACAATGAACTGAGAGTACAGATAGAGAAACAACACACTGAACTGAGAGTACAGATAGAGAAACAACACACTGAACAGAGAGTACAGACAGAGAAACAACACACTGAACTGAGAGTACAGATAGAGAAACAACACAATGAACTGAGAGTACAGATAGAGAAACAACACAATGAACTGAGAGTACAGATAGAGAAACAGCACACTGAACTGAGAGTACAGATAGAGAAAGAACACACTGAACTGAGAGTACAGATAGAGAAACAACACAATGAACTGAGAGTACAGACAGAGAAACAGCACACTGAACTGAGAGTACAGATAGAGAAAGAACACACTGAACTGAGAGTACAGATAGAGAAACAGCACAATGAACTGAGAGTACAGACAGAGAAACAGCACACTGAACTGAGAGTACAGATAGAGAAACAGCACAATGAACTGAGAGTACAGACAGAGAAACAGCACACTGAACTGAGAGTACAGATAGAGAAACAGCACACTGAACTGAGAGTACAGATAGAGAAACAACACACTGAACTGAGAGTACAGATAGAGAAACAGCACACTGAACTGAGAGTACAGATAGAGAAAGAACACACTGAACTGAGAGTACAGATAGAGAAACAGCACACTGAACTGAGAGTACAGACAGAGAAACAGCACACTGAACAGAGAGTACAGATAGAGAAACAACACAATGAACTGAGAGTACAGATAGAGAAACAACACACTGAACTGAGAGTACAGATAGAGAAACAACACAATGAACTGAGAGTACAGATAGAGAAACAACACACTGAACTGAGAGTACAGATAGAGAAACAACACACTGAACAGAGAGTACAGACAGAGAAACAACACACTGAACTGAGAGTACAGATAGAGAAACAACACAATGAACTGAGAGTACAGATAGAGAAACAACACAATGAACTGAGAGTACAGATAGAGAAACAGCACACTGAACTGAGAGTACAGATAGAGAAAGAACACACTGAACTGAGAGTACAGATAGAGAAACAACACAATGAACTGAGAGTACAGATAGAGAAACAGCACACTGAACTGAGAGTACAGATAGAGAAAGAACACACTGAACTGAGAGTACAGATAGAGAAACAGCACAATGAACTGAGAGTACAGACAGAGAAACAACACACTGAACTGAGAGTACAGATAGAGAAACAGCACAATGAACTGAGAGTACAGACAGAGAAACAGCACACTGAACTGAGAGTACAGATAGAGAAACAGCACACTGAACTGAGAGTACAGATAGAGAAACAACACACTGAACTGAGAGTACAGATAGAGAAACAACACACTGAACTGAGAGTACAGATAGAGAAACAACACAATGAACTGAGAATACAGATCGAGAAACAGCACACTGAACTGAGAGTACAGACAGAGAAACAGCACACTGAACTGAGAGTACAGATAGAGAAACAACACAATGAACTGAGAATACAGATAGAGAAACAGCACACTGAACTGAGAGTACAGACAGAGAAACAGCACACTGAACTGAGAGTACAGATAGAGAAACAACACACTGAACTGAGAGTACAGATAGAGAAACAGCACACTGAACTGAGAGTACAGATAGAGAAACAGCACACTGAACTGAGAGTACAGACAGAGAAACAGCACACTGAACTGAGAGTACAGATAGAGAAACAACACAATGAACTGAGAATACAGATAGAGAAACAGCACACTGAACTGAGAGTACAGACAGAGAAACAGCACACTGAACTGAGAGTACAGATAGAGAAAGAACACACTGAACTGAGAGTACAGATAGAGAAAGAACACACTGAACTGAGAGTACAGATAGAGAAACAGCACACTGAACTGAGAGTACAGATAGAGAAAGAACACACTGAACTGAGAGTACAGATAGAGAAACAACACACTGAACTGAGAGTACAGATAGAGAAACAGCACACTGAACTGAGAGTACAGATAGAGAAACAGCACACTGAACTGAGAGTACAGATAGAGAAAGAACACACTGAACTGAGAGTACAGATAGAGAAACAACACACAGAACTGAGAGTACAGATAGAGAAACAGCACACTGAACTGAGAGTACAGATAGAGAAACAGCACACTGAACTGAGAGTACAGATAGAGAAACAGCACACTGAACTGAGAGTACAGACAGAGAAACAGCACACTGAACAGAGAGTACAGATAGAGAAACAACACAATGAACTGAGAGTACAGATAGAGAAACAACACACTGAACTGAGAGTACAGATAGAGAAACAACACAATGAACTGAGAGTACAGATAGAGAAACAACACACTGAACTGAGAGTACAGATAGAGAAACAACACACTGAACAGAGAGTACAGACAGAGAAACAACACACTGAACTGAGAGTACAGATAGAGAAAGAACACACTGAACTGAGAGTACAGATAGAGAAACAACACAATGAACTGAGAGTACAGATAGAGAAAAAACACACTGAACTGAGAGTACAGATAGAGAAACAACACACTGAACTGAGAGTACAGATAGAGAAACAACACACTGAACAGAGAGTACAGACAGAGAAACAGCACACTGAACTGAGAGTACAGATAGAGAAACAGCACACTGAACTGAGAGTACAGATAGAGAAACAACACACTGAACTGAGAGTACAGATAGAGAAACAACACACTGAACTGAGAGTACAGATAGAGAAACAACACACTGAACTGAGAGTACAGATAGAGAAACAACACAATGAACTGAGAATACAGATCGAGAAACAGCACACTGAACTGAGAGTACAGATAGAGAAAGAACACACTGAGCTGATAGTACAGATAGAGAAACAGCACAATGAACTGAGAGTACAGATAGAGAAACAGCACACTGAACTGAGAGTACAGATAGAGAAACAACACACTGAACTGAGAGTACAGATAGAGAAACAGCACACTGAACTGAGAGTACAGATAGAGAAACAGCACACTGAACTGAGAGTACAGATAGAGAAAGAACACACTGAACTGAGAGTACAGATAGAGAAACAACACACAGAACTGAGAGTACAGATAGAGAAACAGCACACTGAACTGAGAGTACAGATAGAGAAACAGCACACTGAACTGAGAGTACAGATAGAGAAACAGCACACTGAACTGAGAGTACAGACAGAGAAACAGCACACTGAACAGAGAGTACAGATAGAGAAACAACACAATGAACTGAGAGTACAGATAGAGAAACAACACACTGAACTGAGAGTACAGATAGAGAAACAACACAATGAACTGAGAGTACAGATAGAGAAACAACACACTGAACTGAGAGTACAGATAGAGAAACAACACACTGAACAGAGAGTACAGACAGAGAAACAACACACTGAACTGAGAGTACAGATAGAGAAAGAACACACTGAACTGAGAGTACAGATAGAGAAACAACACAATGAACTGAGAGTACAGATAGAGAAAAAACACACTGAACTGAGAGTACAGATAGAGAAACAACACACTGAACTGAGAGTACAGATAGAGAAACAACACACTGAACAGAGAGTACAGATAGAGAAACAACACACTGAACTGAGAGTACAGATAGAGAAAGAACACACTGAACTGAGAGTACAGATAGAGAAACAGCACACTGAACTGAGAGTACAGATAGAGAAAGAACACACTGAACTGAGAGTACAGATAGAGAAACAACACACTGAACTGAGAGTACAGATAGAGAAACAGCACACTGAACTGAGAGTACAGATAGAGAAACAGCACACTGAACTGAGAGTACAGATAGAGAAAGAACACACTGAACTGAGAGTACAGATAGAGAAACAACACACTGAACTGAGAGTACAGATAGAGAAACAACACACTGAACAGAGAGTACAGACAGAGAAACAGCACACTGAACTGAGAGTACAGATAGAGAAACAGCACACTGAACTGAGAGTACAGATAGAGAAACAACACACTGAACTGAGAGTACAGATAGAGAAACAACACACTGAACTGAGAGTACAGATAGAGAAACAACACACTGAACTGAGAGTACAGATAGAGAAACAACACAATGAACTGAGAATACAGATCGAGAAACAGCACACTGAACTGAGAGTACAGATAGAGAAAGAACACACTGAGCTGATAGTACAGATAGAGAAACAGCACAATGAACTGAGAGTGCAGATAGAGAAACAGCACACTGAACTGAGAGTACAGATAGAGAAACAACACACTGAACTGAGAGTACAGATAGAGAAACAGCACACTGAACTGAGAGTACAGATAGAGAAACAGCACACTGAACTGAGAGTACAGATAGAGAAAGAACACACTGAACTGAGAGTACAGATAGAGAAACAACACACAGAACTGAGAGTACAGATAGAGAAACAGCACACTGAACTGAGAGTACAGATAGAGAAACAGCACACTGAACTGAGAGTACAGATAGAGAAACAGCACACTGAACTGAGAGTACAGACAGAGAAACAGCACACTGAACAGAGAGTACAGATAGAGAAACAACACAATGAACTGAGAGTACAGATAGAGAAAGAACACACTGAACTGAGAGTACAGATAGAGAAACAACACAATGAACTGAGAGTACAGATAGAGAAACAACACACTGAACTGAGAGTACAGATAGAGAAACAACACACTGAACAGAGAGTACAGACAGAGAAACAACACACTGAACTGAGAGTACAGATAGAGAAAGAACACACTGAACTGAGAGTACAGATAGAGAAACAACACAATGAACTGAGAGTACAGATAGAGAAAAAACACACTGAACTGAGAGTACAGATAGAGAAACAACACACTGAACTGAGAGTACAGATAGAGAAACAACACACTGAACAGAGAGTACAGATAGAGAAACAACACACTGAACTGAGAGTACAGATAGAGAAAGAACACACTGAACTGAGAGTACAGATAGAGAAACAGCACACTGAACTGAGAGTACAGATAGAGAAAGAACACACTGAACTGAGAGTACAGATAGAGAAACAACACACTGAACTGAGAGTACAGATAGAGAAACAGCACACTGAACTGAGAGTACAGATAGAGAAACAGCACACTGAACTGAGAGTACAGATAGAGAAAGAACACACTGAACTGAGAGTACAGATAGAGAAACAACACACAGAACTGAGAGTACAGATAGAGAAACAGCACACTGAACTGAGAGTACAGATAGAGAAACAGCACACTGAACTGAGAGTACAGATAGAGAAACAGCACACTGAACTGAGAGTACAGACAGAGAAACAGCACACTGAACTGAGAGTACAGATAGAGAAACAACACACTGAACTGAGAGTACAGATAGAGAAACAGCACACTGAACTGAGAGTACAGATAGAGAAACAGCACACTGAACTGAGAGTACAGACAGAGAAACAGCACACTGAACTGAGAGTACAGATAGAGAAACAACACAATGAACTGAGAATACAGATAGAGAAACAGCACACTGAACTGAGAGTACAGACAGAGAAACAGCACACTGAACTGAGAGTACAGATAGAGAAAGAACACACTGAACTGAGAGTACAGATAGAGAAAGAACACACTGAACTGAGAGTACAGATAGAGAAACAGCACACTGAACTGAGAGTACAGATAGAGAAAGAACACACTGAACTGAGAGTACAGATAGAGAAACAACACACTGAACTGAGAGTACAGATAGAGAAACAGCACACTGAACTGAGAGTACACATAGAGAAACAGCACACTGAACTGAGAGTACAGATAGAGAAAGAACACACTGAACTGAGAGTACAGATAGAGAAACAACACACAGAACTGAGAGTACAGATAGAGAAACAGCACACTGAACTGAGAGTACAGATAGAGAAACAGCACACTGAACTGAGAGTACAGATAGAGAAACAGCACACTGAACTGAGAGTACAGACAGAGAAACAGCACACTGAACAGAGAGTACAGATAGAGAAACAACACAATGAACTGAGAGTACAGATAGAGAAACAACACACTGAACTGAGAGTACAGATAGAGAAACAACACAATGAACTGAGAGTACAGATAGAGAAACAACACACTGAACTGAGAGTACAGATAGAGAAACAACACACTGAACAGAGAGTACAGACAGAGAAACAACACACTGAACTGAGAGTACAGATAGAGAAAGAACACACTGAACTGAGAGTACAGATAGAGAAACAACACAATGAACTGAGAGTACAGATAGAGAAAAAACACACTGAACTGAGAGTACAGATAGAGAAACAACACACTGAACTGAGAGTACAGATAGAGAAACAACACACTGAACAGAGAGTACAGATAGAGAAACAACACACTGAACTGAGAGTACAGATAGAGAAACAGCACACTGAACTGAGAGTACAGATAGAGAAACAGCACACTGAACTGAGAGTACATATAGAGAAACAGCACACTGAACTGAGAGTACAGATAGAGAAACAACACAATGAACTGAGAGTACAGATAGAGAAACAACACACTGAACTGAGAGTACAGATAGAGAAACAACACACTGAACAGAGAGTACAGATAGAGAAACAGCACACTGAACTGAGAGTACAGATAGAGAAACAGCACACTGAACTGAGAGTACAGATAGAGAAACAGCACACTGAACTGAGAGTACAGATAGAGAAACAGCACACTGAACTGAGAGTACAGACAGAGAAACAGCACACTGAACAGAGAGTACAGACAGAGAAACAACACACTGAACTGAGAGTACAGATAGATAAACAACACAATGAACTGAGAGTACAGATAGAGAAACAGCACACTGAACTGAGAGTACAGACAGAGATACAACACACTGAACTGAGAGTACAGATAGAGAAACAACACAATGAACTGAGAGTACAGATAGAGAAAGAGCACACTGAACAGAGAGTACAGATAAAGAAAGAACACACTGAACTGAGAGTACAGAAAGAAAAACAACACAATGAACTGAGAGTACAGATAGAGAAACAACACAATGAACTGAGAGTACAGATAGAGAAACAGCACACTGAACTGAGAGTACAGATAGCGAAACAGCACACTGAACTGAGAATACAGATAGAGAAACAACACAATGAACTGAGAGTACAGATAGAGAAACAGCACACTGAACAGAGAGTACAGATAGAGAAACAGCACAATGAACAGAGAGTACAGATAGAGAAACAGCACACTGAACTGAGAGTACAGATAGAGAAACAGCACACTGAACTGAGAGTACAGATAGAGAAACAGCACACTGAACTGAGAGTACATATAGAGAAACAGCACACTGAACTGAGAGTACAGATAGAGAAACAACACAATGAACTGAGAGTACAGATAGAGAAACAACACACTGAACTGAGAGTACAGATAGAGAAACAACACACTGAACAGAGAGTACAGATAGAGAAACAGCACACTGAACTGAGAGTACAGATAGAGAAACAGCACACTGAACTGAGAGTACAGATAGAGAAACAGCACACTGAACTGAGAGTACAGATAGAGAAACAGCACACTGAACTGAGAGTACAGACAGAGAAACAGCACACTGAACAGAGAGTACAGACAGAGAAACAACACACTGAACTGAGAGTACAGATAGATAAACAACACAATGAACTGAGAGTACAGATAGAGAAACAGCACACTGAACTGAGAGTACAGATAAAGAAAGAACACACTGAACTGAGAGTACAGAAAGAAAAACAACACAATGAACTGAGAGTACAGATAGAGAAACAACACAATGAACTGAGAGTACAGATAGAGAAACAGCACACTGAACTGAGAGTACAGATAGCGAAACAGCACACTGAACTGAGAATACAGATAGAGAAACAACACAATGAACTGAGAATACAGATAGAGAAACAGCACACTGAACTGAGAGTACAGACAGAGAAACAGCACACTGAACTGAGAGTACAGATAGAGAAACAACACAATGAACTGAGAGTACAGATAGAGAAACAGCACACTGAACTGAGAGTACAGACAGAGAAACAACACACTGAACTGAGAGTACAGATAGATAAACAACACAATGAACTGAGAGTACAGATAGAGAAACAGCACACTGAACTGAGAGTACAGACAGAGATACAACACACTGAACTGAGAGTACAGATAGAGAAACAACACAATGAACTGAGAGTACAGATAGAGAAAGAGCACACTGAACAGAGAGTACAGATAAAGAAAGAACACACTGAACTGAGAGTACAGAAAGAAAAACAACACAATGAACTGAGAGTACAGATAGAGAAACAACACAATGAACTGAGAGTACAGATAGAGAAACAGCACACTGAACTGAGAGGACAGATAGCGAAACAGCACACTGAACTGAGAATACAGATAGAGAAACAACACAATGAACTGAGAGTACAGATAGAGAAACAACACAATGAACTGAGAATACAGATAGAGAAACAGCACAGTGAACTGAGAGTACAGACAGAGAAACAGCACACTGAACTGAGAATACAGATAGAGAAACAACACAATGAACTGAGAGTACAGATAGAGAAACAGCACACTGAACTGAGAGTACAGATAGAGAAACAGCACAATGAACTGAGAGTACAGACAGAGAAACAGCACACTGAACTGAGAGTACAGATAGAGAAACAGCATACTGAACTGAGAGTACAGACAGAGAAACAGCACACTGAACTGAGAGTACAGATAGAGAAACAACACAATGAACTGAGAGTACAGATAGAGAAACAGCACACTGAACTGAGAGTACAGATAGAGAAACAGCACAATGAACTGAGAGTACAGACAGAGAAATAGCACACTGAACTGAGAGTACAGATAGAGAAACAGCACAATGAACTGAGAGTACAGACAGAGAAACAGCACACTGAACTGAGAGTACAGATAGAGAAACAGCACACTGAACTGAGAGTACAGATAGAGAAACAGCACACTGAACTGAGAGTACAGATAGAGAAACAGCACACTGAGCTGATAGTACAGATAGAGAAACAGCACAATGAACTGAGAGTACAGATAGAGAAACAGCACACTGAACTGAGAGTACAGATAGAGAAAGAACACACTGAACTGAGAGTACAGATAGAGAAACAGCACAATGAACTGAGAGTACAGACAGAGAAACAGCACACTGAACTGAGAGTACAGATAGAGAAACAGCACAATGAACTGAGAGTACAGATAGAGAAACAGCACACTGAACTGAGAGTACAGATAGAGGAACAGCACACTGAACTGAGAGTACAGATAGAGAAACAACACACTGAACTGAGAGTACAGATAGAGAAACAACACACTGAACTGAGAGTACAGATAGAGAAACAACACAATGAACTGAGAGTACAGAGAGAGAAACAGCACACTGAACTGAGAGTAGAGATAAAGAAAGAACACACTGAACTGAGAGTACAGATAGAGAAACAGCACACTGAACTGAGAGTACAGACAGAGAAACACCACACTGAACTGAGAGTACAGATAGAGAAACAACACAATGAACTGAGAGTACAGATAGAGAAACAGCACACTGAACTGAGAGTACAGATAGAGAAACAACACAATGAACTGAGAATACAGATAGAGAAACAGCACACTGAACAGAGAGTGCAGACAGAGAAACAGCACACTGAACTGAGAGTACAGATAGAGAAACAACACAATGAACTGAGAATACAGATAGAGAAGCAGCACACTGAACTGAGAGTACAGACAGAGAAACAGCACACTGAAGTGAGAGTACAGATAGAGAAACAACACACTGAACTGAGAGTACAGATAGAGAAACAGCACACTGAACTGAGAGTACAGATAGAGAAACAGCACACTGAACTGAGAGTACAGACAGAGAAACAGCACACTGAACTGAGAGTACAGATAGAGAAACAACACAATGAACTGAGAATACAGATAGAGAAACAGCACACTGAACTGAGAGTACAGACAGAGAAACAGCACACTGAACTGAGAGTACAGATAGAGAAACAGCACACTGAACTGAGAGTACAGATAGAGAAAGAACACACTGAACTGAGAGTACAGATAGAGAAACAGCACACTGAACTGAGAGTACAGATAGAGAAAGAACACACTGAACTGAGAGTACAGATAGATAAACAACACACTGAACTGAGAGTACAGATAGAGAAACAGCACACTGAACTGAGAGTACAGATAGAGAAACAGCACACTGAACTGAGAGTACAGATAGAGAAAGAACACACTGAACTGAGAGTACAGATAGAGAAACAACACACAGAACTGAGAGTACAGATTGAGAAACAGCACACTGAACTGAGAGTACAGATAGAGAAACAGCACACTGAACTGAGAGTACAGACAGAGAAACAGCACACTGAACAGAGAGTACAGATAGAGAAACAACACAATGAACTGAGAGTACAGATAGAGAAACAACACACTGAACTGAGAGTACAGATAGAGAAACAACACAATGAACTGAGAGTACAGATAGAGAAACAACACACTGAACTGAGAGTACAGATAGAGAAACAACACACTGAACAGAGAGTACAGACAGAGAAACAACACACTGAACTGAGAGTACAGATAGAGAAACAACACAATGAACTGAGAGTACAGATAGAGAAACAACACAATGAACTGAGAGTACAGATAGAGAAACAGCACACTGAACTGAGAGTACAGATAGAGAAAGAACACACTGAACTGAGAGTACAGATAGAGAAACAACACAATGAACTGAGAGTACAGATAGAGAAACAGCACACTGAACTGAGAGTACAGATAGAGAAAGAACACACTGAACTGAGAGTACAGATAGAGAAACAGCACAATGAACTGAGAGTACAGACAGAGAAACAGCACACTGAACTGAGAGTACAGATAGAGAAACAACACACTGAACTGAGAGTACAGATAGAGAAACAGCACACTGAACTGAGAGTACAGATAGAGAAACAGCACACTGAACTGAGAGTACATATAGAGAAACAGCACACTGAACTGAGAGTACAGATAGAGAAACAACACAATGAACTGAGAGTACAGATAGAGAAACAACACACTGAACTGAGAGTACAGATAGAGAAACAACACACTGAACAGAGAGTACAGATAGAGAAACAGCACACTGAACTGAGAGTACAGATAGAGAAACAGCACACTGAACTGAGAGTACAGATAGAGAAACAGCACACTGAACTGAGAGTACAGATAGAGAAACAGGACAGTGAACTGAGAGTACAGACAGAGAAACAGCACACTGAACAGAGAGTACAGACAGAGAAACAACACACTGAACTGAGAGTACAGATAGATAAACAACACAATGAACTGAGAGTACAGATAGAGAAACAGCACACTGAACTGAGAGTACAGACAGAGATACAACACACTGAACTGAGAGTACAGATAGAGAAACAACACAATGAACTGAGAGTACAGATAGAGAAAGAGCACACTGAACAGAGAGTACAGATAAAGAAAGAACACACTGAACTGAGAGTACAGAAAGAAAAACAACACAATGAACTGAGAGTACAGATAGAGAAACAACACAATGAACTGAGAGTACAGATAGAGAAACAGCACACTGAACTGAGAGTACAGATAGCGAAACAGCACACTGAACTGAGAATACAGATAGAGAAACAACACAATGAACTGAGAGTACAGATAGAGAAACAGCACACTGAACAGAGAGTACAGATAAAGAAAGAACACACTGAACTGAGAGTACAGATAGAGAAACAGCACAATGAACAGAGAGTACAGATAGAGAAACAGCACACTGAACTGAGAGTACAGATAGAGAAACAGCACACTGAACTGAGAGTACAGATAGAGAAACAGCACACTGAACTGAGAGTACATATAGAGAAACAGCACACTGAACTGAGAGTACAGATAGAGAAACAACACAATGAACTGAGAGTACAGATAGAGAAACAACACACTGAACTGAGAGTACAGATAGAGAAACAACACACTGAACAGAGAGTACAGATAGAGAAACAGCACACTGAACTGAGAGTACAGATAGAGAAACAGCACACTGAACTGAGAGTACAGATAGAGAAACAGCACACTGAACTGAGAGTACAGATAGAGAAACCGCACACTGAACTGAGAGTACAGACAGAGAAACAGCACACTGAACAGAGAGTACAGACAGAGAAACAACACACTGAACTGAGAGTACAGATAGATAAACAACACAATGAACTGAGAGTACAGATAGAGAAACAGCACACTGAACTGAGAGTACAGACAGAGATACAACACACTGAACTGAGAGTACAGATAGAGAAACAACACAATGAACTGAGAGTACAGATAGAGAAAGAGCACACTGAACAGAGAGTACAGATAAAGAAAGAACACACTGAACTGAGAGTACAGAAAGAAAAACAACACAATGAACTGAGAGTACAGATAGAGAAACAACACAATGAACTGAGAGTACAGATAGAGAAACAGCACACTGAACTGAGAGTACAGATAGCGAAACAGCACACTGAACTGAGAATACAGATAGAGAAACAACACAATGAACTGAGAGTACAGATAGAGAAACAGCACACTGAACAGAGAGTACAGATAAAGAAAGAACACACTGAACTGAGAGTACAGATAGAGAAACAGCACAATGAACAGAGAGTACAGACAGAGAAACAGCACACTGAACTGAGAGTACAGATAGAGAAACAGCACACTGAACTGAGAGTAAAGATAGAGAAACAATTCAATGAACTGAGAGTACAGATAGAGAAACAGCACACTGAACTGAGAGTACAGATAGAGAAACAGCACACTGAACTGAGAGTACAGATAGAGAAACAGCACAATGAACAGAGAGTACAGACAGAGAAACAACACACTGAACTGAGAGTACAGATAGAGAAACAGCACAATGAACAGAGAGTACAGACAGAAAAACAACACACTGAACTGAGAGTACAGATAGAGAAACAACACAATGAACTGAGAGTACAGATAGAGAAACAGCACAATGAACTGAGAGTACAGAAAGAGAAACAACACAATGAACTGAGAGTACAGATAGAGAAACAGCACACTGAACTGAGAGTACAGACAGAGAAACAGCACACTGAACTGAGAGTACAGATAGAGAAACAACACACTGAACTGAGAGTACAGATAGAGAAACAACACACTGAACTGAGAGTACAGAGAGAGAAACAGCACACTGAACTGAGAGTACAGACAGAGAAACAGCACACTGAACTGAGAGTACAGACAGAGAAACAACACACTGAACTGAGAGTACAGATAGAGAAACAGCACAATGAACAGAGAGTACAGACAGAAAAACAACACACTGAACTGAGAGTACAGATAGAGAAACAACACAATGAACTGAGAGTACAGATAGAGAAACAGCACAATGAACTGATAGTACAGAAAGAGAAACAACACAATGAACTGAGAGTACAGATAGAGAAACAGCACACTGAACTGAGAGTACAGACAGAGAAACAGCACACTGAACTGAGAGTACAGATAGAGAAAAAACACACTGAACTGAGAGTACAGATAGAGAAACAACACACTGAACTGAGAGTACAGAGAGAGAAACAACACACTGAACAGAGAGTACAGACAGAGAAACAACACACTGAACTGAGAGTACAGATAGAGAAACAACACAATGAACTGAGAGTACAGATAGAGAAACAACACAATGAACTGAGAGTACAGATAGAGAAACAGCACACTGAACTGAGAGTACAGATAGAGAAAGAACACACTGAACTGAGAGTACAGATAGAGAAACAACACAATGAACTGAGAGTACAGATAGAGAAACAGCACACTGAACTGAGAGTACAGATAGAGAAAGAACACACTGAACTGAGAGTACAGATAGAGAAACAGCACAATGAACTGAGAGTACAGACAGAGAAACAGCACACTGAACTGAGAGTACAGATAGAGAAACAACACACTGAACTGAGAGTACAGATAGAGAAACAGCACACTGAACTGAGAGTACAGATAGAGAAACAGCACACTGAACTGAGAGTACATATAGAGAAACAGCACACTGAACTGAGAGTACAGATAGAGAAACAACACAATGAACTGAGAGTACAGATAGAGAAACAACACACTGAACTGAGAGTACAGATAGAGAAACAACACACTGAACAGAGAGTACAGATAGAGAAACAGCACACTGAACTGAGAGTACAGATAGAGAAACAGCACACTGAACTGAGAGTACAGATAGAGAAACAGCACACTGAACTGAGAGTACAGATAGAGAAACAGCACACTGAACTGAGAGTACAGACAGAGAAACAGCACACTGAACAGAGAGTACAGACAGAGAAACAACACACTGAACTGAGAGTACAGATAGATAAACAACACAATGAACTGAGAGTACAGATAGAGAAACAGCACACTGAACTGAGAGTACAGACAGAGATACAACACACTGAACTGAGAGTACAGATAGAGAAACAACACAATGAACTGAGAGTACAGATAGAGAAAGAGCACACTGAACAGAGAGTACAGATAAAGAAAGAACACACTGAACTGAGAGTACAGAAAGAAAAACAACACAATGAACTGAGAGTACAGATAGAGAAACAACACAATGAACTGAGAGTACAGATAGAGAAACAGCACACTGAACTGAGAGTACAGATAGCGAAACAGCACACTGAACTGAGAATACAGATAGAGAAACAACACAATGAACTGAGAGTACAGATAGAGAAACAGCACACTGAACAGAGAGTACAGATAAAGAAAGAACACACTGAACTGAGAGTACAGATAGAGAAACAGCACAATGAACAGAGAGTACCGATAGAGAAACAGCACACTGAACTGAGAGTACAGATAGAGAAACAGCACACTGAACTGAGAGTACAGATAGAGAAACAGCACACTGAACTGAGAGTACATATAGAGAAACAGCACACTGAACTGAGAGTACAGATAGAGAAACAACACAATGAACTGAGAGTACAGATAGAGAAACAACACACTGAACTGAGAGTACAGATAGAGAAACAACACACTGAACAGAGAGTACAGATAGAGAAACAGCACACTGAACTGAGAGTACAGATAGAGAAACAGCACACTGAACTGAGAGTACAGATAGAGAAACAGCACACTGAACTGAGAGTACAGATAGAGAAACCGCACACTGAACTGAGAGTACAGACAGAGAAACAGCACACTGAACAGAGAGTACAGACAGAGAAACAACACACTGAACTGAGAGTACAGATAGATAAACAACACAATGAACTGAGAGTACAGATAGAGAAACAGCACACTGAACTGAGAGTACAGACAGAGATACAACACACTGAACTGAGAGTACAGATAGAGAAACAACACAATGAACTGAGAGTACAGATAGAGAAAGAGCACACTGAACAGAGAGTACAGATAAAGAAAGAACACACTGAACTGAGAGTACAGAAAGAAAAACAACACAATGAACTGAGAGTACAGATAGAGAAACAACACAATGAACTGAGAGTACAGATAGAGAAACAGCACACTGAACTGAGAGTACAGATAGCGAAACAGCACACTGAACTGAGAATACAGATAGAGAAACAACACAATGAACTGAGAGTACAGATAGAGAAACAGCACACTGAACAGAGAGTACAGATAAAGAAAGAACACACTGAACTGAGAGTACAGATAGAGAAACAGCACAATGAACAGAGAGTACAGACAGAGAAACAGCACACTGAACTGAGAGTACAGATAGAGAAACAGCACACTGAACTGAGAGTAAAGATAGAGAAACAATTCAATGAACTGAGAGTACAGATAGAGAAACAGCACACTGAACTGAGAGTACAGATAGAGAAACAGCACACTGAACTGAGAGTACAGATAGAGAAACAGCACAATGAACAGAGAGTACAGACAGAGAAACAACACACTGAACTGAGAGTACAGATAGAGAAACAGCACAATGAACAGAGAGTACAGACAGAAAAACAACACACTGAACTGAGAGTACAGATAGAGAAACAACACAATGAACTGAGAGTACAGATAGAGAAACAGCACAATGAACTGAGAGTACAGAAAGAGAAACAACACAATGAACTGAGAGTACAGATAGAGAAACAGCACACTGAACTGAGAGTACAGACAGAGAAACAGCACACTGAACTGAGAGTACAGATAGAGAAACAACACACTGAACTGAGAGTACAGATAGAGAAACAACACACTGAACTGAGAGTACAGAGAGAGAAACAGCACACTGAACTGAGAGTACAGACAGAGAAACAGCACACTGAACTGAGAGTACAGACAGAGAAACAACACACTGAACTGAGAGTACAGATAGAGAAACAGCACAATGAACAGAGAGTACAGACAGAAAAACAACACACTGAACTGAGAGTACAGATAGAGAAACAACACAATGAACTGAGAGTACAGATAGAGAAACAGCACAATGAACTGATAGTACAGAAAGAGAAACAACACAATGAACTGAGAGTACAGATAGAGAAACAGCACACTGAACTGAGAGTACAGACAGAGAAACAGCACAATGAACTGAGAGAACAGATAGAGAAACAACACACTGAACTGAGAGTACAGATAGAGAAACAACACACTGAACTGAGAGTACAGAGAGAGAAACAGCACACTGAACTGAGAGTACAGACAGAGAAACAGCACACTGAACTGAGAGTACAGATAGAGAAACAACACAATGAACTGAGAGTACAGATAGAGAAACAGCACACTGAACTGAGAGTACAGATAAAGAAAGAACACACTGAACTGAGAGTACAGATAGAGAAACAGCACACTGAACTGAGAGTACAGACACAGAAACAGCACACTGAACTGAGAGTACAGATAGAGAAACAACACAATGAACTGAGAGTACAGATAGAGAAACAGCACACTGAACTGAGAGTACAGATAGAGAAACAACACAATGAACTGAGAATACAGATAGAGAAACAGCACACTGAACTGAGAGTACAGACAGAGAAACAGCACACTGAACTGAGAGTACAGATAGAGAAACAACACAATGAACTGAGAGTAGAGATAGTGAAACAGCACACTGAACTGAGAGTACAGATAGAGAAACAGCACAATGAACTGAGAGTACAGACAGAGAAACAGCACACTGAACTGAGAGTACAGATAGAGAAACAGCACAATGAACTGAGAGTACAGACAGAGAAACAGCACACTGAACTGAGAGTACAGATAGAGAAACAGCATACTGAACTGAGAGTACAGACAGAGAAACAGCACACTGAACTGAGAGTACAGATAGAGAAACAACACAATGAACTGAGAGTACAGATAGAGAAATAGCACACTGAACTGAGAGTACAGATAGAGAAACAGCACACTGAACTGAGAGTACAGATAGAGAAACAGCACACTGAACTGAGAGTACAGATAGAGAAACAGCACACTGAACTGAGAGTACAGATAGAGAAAGAACACACTGAGCTGATAGTACAGATAGAGAAACAGCACAATGAACTGAGAGTACAGATAGAGAAACAGCACACTGAACTGAGAGTACAGATAGAGAAAGAACACACTGAACAGAGAGTACAGATAGAGAAACAGCACAATGAACTGAGAGTACAGACAGAGAAACAGCACACTGAACTGAGAGTACAGATAGAGAAACAGCACAATGAACTGAGAGTACAGATAGAGAAACAGCACACTGAACTGAGAGTACAGATAGAGAAACAGCACACTGAACTGAGAGTACAGATAGAGAAACAGCACACTGAACTGAGAGTACAGAAAGAGAAACAACACACTGAACTGAGAGTACAGGTAGAGAAACAACACACTGAACTGAGAGTACAGATAGAGAAACAACACAATGAACAGAGAGTACAGATAGAGAAACAGCACACTGAACTGAGAGTAGAGATAAAGAAAGAACACACTGAACTGAGAATACAGATAGAGAAACAGCACACTGAACAGAGAGTGCAGACAGAGAAACAGCACACTGAACTGAGAGTACAGATAGAGAAACAACACAATGAACTGAGAATACAGACAGAGAAACAGCACACTGAAGTGAGAGTACAGATAGAGAAACAACACACTGAACTGAGAGTACAGATAGAGAAACAGCACACTGAACTGAGAGTACAGATAGAGAAACAGCACACTGAACTGAGAGTACAGACAGAGAAACAGCACACTGAACTGAGAGTACAGATAGAGAAACAACACAATGAACTGAGAATACAGATAGAGAAACAGCACACTGAACTGAGAGTACAGACAGAGAAACAGCACACTGAACTGAGAGTACAGATAGAGAAACAGCACACTGAACTGAGAGTACAGATAGAGAAACAGCACACTGAACTGAGAGTACAGATAGAGAAACAGCACACTGAACTGAGAGTACAGATAGAGAAAGAACACACTGAACTGAGAGTACAGATAGATAAACAACACACTGAACTGAGAGTACAGATAGAGAAACAGCACACTGAACTGAGAGTACAGATAGAGAAACAGCACACTGAACTGAGAGTACAGATAGAGAAAGAACACACTGAACTGAGAGTACAGATAGAGAAAGAACACACTGAACTGAGAGTACAGATAGAGAAACAGCACACTGAACTGAGAGTACAGATAGAGAAAGAACACACTGAACTGAGAGTACAGATAGAGAAACAACACACTGAACTGAGAGTACAGATAGAGAAACAGCACACTGAACTGAGAGTACAGATTGAGAAACAGCACACTGAACTGAGAGTACAGATAGAGAAAGAACACACTGAACTGAGAGTACAGATAGAGAAACAACACACAGAACTGAGAGTACAGATAGAGAAACAGCACACTGAACTGAGAGTACAGATAGAGAAACAGCACACTGAACTGAGAGTACAGATAGAGAAACAGCACACTGAACTGAGAGTACAGACAGAGAAACAGCACACTGAACAGAGAGTACAGATAGAGAAACAACACAATGAACTGAGAGTACAGATAGAGAAACCACACACTGAACTGAGAGTACAGATAGAGAAACAACACAATGAACTGAGAGTACAGATAGAGAAACAACACACTGAACTGAGAGTACAGATAGAGAAACAACACACTGAACAGAGAGTACAGACAGAGAAACAACACACTGAACTGAGAATACAGATAGAGAAACAACACAATGAACTGAGAGTACAGATAGAGAAACAACACACTGAACTGAGAGGACAGATAGAGAAACAACACACTGAACAGAGAGTACAGATAGAGAAACAGCACACTGAACTGAGAGTACAGATAGAGAAACAGCACACTGAACTGAGAGTACAGATAGAGAAACAGCACACTGAACTGAGAGTACAGATAGAGAAACAGCACACTGAACTGAGAGTACAGACAGAGAAACAGCACACTGAACTGAGAGTACAGATAGAGAAACAGCACACTGAACTGAGAGTACATATAGAGAAACAGCACACTGAACTGAGAGTACAGATAGAGAAACAACACAATGAACTGAGAGTACAGATAGAGAAACAACACACTGAACTGAGAGTACAGATAGAGAAACAACACACTGAACAGAGAGTACAGATAGAGAAACAGCACACTGAACTGAGAGTACAGATAGAGAAACAGCACACTGAACTGAGAGTACAGATAGAGAAACAGCACACTGAACTGAGAGTACAGATAGAGAAACAGCACACTGAACTGAGAGTACAGACAGAGAAACAGCACACTGAACAGAGAGTACAGACAGAGAAACAACACACTGAACTGAGAGTACAGATAGATAAACAACACAATGAACTGAGAGTACAGATAGAGAAACAGCACACTGAACTGAGAGTACAGACAGAGATACAACACACTGAACTGAGAGTACAGATAGAGAAACAACACAATGAACTGAGAGTACAGATAGAGAAAGAGCACACTGAACAGAGAGTACAGATAAAGAAAGAACACACTGAACTGAGAGTACAGAAAGAAAAACAACACAATGAACTGAGAGTACAGATAGAGAAACAACACAATGAACTGAGAGTACAGATAGAGAAACAGCACACTGAACTGAGAGTACAGACAGAGAAACAACACACTGAACTGAGAGTACAGATAGAGAAACAACACAATGTACTGAGAGTACAGATAGAGAAACAACACACTGAACTGAGAGTACAGATAGAGAAACAGCACACTGAACTGAGAGTACAGATAGAGAAACAGCACACTGAACTGAGAGTACAGATAGAGAAACAGCACACTGAACTGAGAGTACAGATAGAGAAACAACACAATGAACTGAGAGTACAGATAGAGAAAAAACACACTGAACTGAGAGTACAGATAGAGAAACAACACACTGAACTGAGAGTACAGATAGAGAAACAACACACTGAACAGAGAGTACAGATAGAGAAACAACACACTGAACTGAGAGTACAGATAGAGAAACAGCACACTGAACTGAGAGTACAGATAGAGAAACAGCACACTGAACTGAGAGTACATATAGAGAAACAGCACACTGAACTGAGAGTACAGATAGAGAAACAACACAATGAACTGAGAGTACAGATAGAGAAACAACACACTGAACTGAGAGTACAGATAGAGAAACAACACACTGAACAGAGAGTACAGATAGAGAAACAGCACACTGAACTGAGAGTACAGATAGAGAAACAGCACACTGAACTGAGAGTACAGATAGAGAAACAGCACACTGAACTGAGAGTACAGATAGAGAAACAGCACACTGAACTGAGAGTACAGACAGAGAAACAGCACACTGAACAGAGAGTACAGACAGAGAAACAACACACTGAACTGAGAGTACAGATAGATAAACAACACAATGAACTGAGAGTACAGATAGAGAAACAGCACACTGAACTGAGAGTACAGACAGAGATACAACACACTGAACTGAGAGTACAGATAGAGAAACAACACAATGAACTGAGAGTACAGATAGAGAAAGAGCACACTGAACAGAGAGTACAGATAAAGAAAGAACACACTGAACTGAGAGTACAGAAAGAAAAACAACACAATGAACTGAGAGTACAGATAGAGAAACAACACAATGAACTGAGAGTACAGATAGAGAAACAGCACACTGAACTGAGAGTACAGATAGAGAAACAACACACTGAACTGAGAGTACAGATAGCGAAACAGCACACTGAACTGAGAATACAGATAGAGAAACAACACAATGAACTGAGAGTACAGATAGAGAAACAGCACACTGAACAGAGAGTACAGATAAAGAAAGAACACACTGAACTGAGAGTACAGATAGAGAAACAGCACAATGAACAGAGAGTACAGACAGAGAAACAGCACACTGAACTGAGAGTACAGATAGAGAAACAGCACACTGAACTGAGAGTAAAGATAGAGAAACAATTCAATGAACTGAGAGTACAGACAGAGAAACAGCACACTGAACTGAGAGTACAGATAGAGAAACAACACAATGAACTGAGAGTACAGATAGAGAAACAGCACACTGAACTGAGAGTACAGATAAAGAAAGAACACACTGAACTGAGAGTACAGATAGAGAAACAGCACACTGAACTGAGAGTACAGATAGAGAAACAGCACACTGAACTGAGAGTACAGATAGAGAAAGAACACACTGAACTGAGAGTACAGATAGAGAAACAGCACACTGAACTGAGAGTACAGATAGAGAAACAACACAATGAACTGAGAATACAGATAGAGAAACAGCACACTGAACTGAGAGTACAGACAGAGAAACAGCACACTGAACTGAGAGTACAGATAGAGAAACAACACAATGAACTGAGAGTACAGATAGAGAAACAGCACACTGAACTGAGAGTACAGATAGAGAAACAGCACACTGAACTGAGAGTACAGATAGAGAAACAGCACACTGAACTGAGAGTACAGACAGAGAAACAGCACACTGAACAGACAGTACAGATAGAGAAACAACACAATGAACTGAGAGTACAGATAGAGAAACAACACACTGAACTGAGAGTACAGATAGAGAAACAACACAATGAACTGAGAGTACAGATAGAGAAACAACACACTGAACTGAGAGTACAGATAGAGAAACAACACACTGAACAGAGAGTACAGACAGAGAAACAACACACTGAACTGAGAGTACAGATAGAGAAACAACACAATGAACTGAGAGTACAGATAGAGAAACAACACACTGAACTGAGAGTACAGATAGAGAAACAACACACTGAACAGAGAGTACAGATAGAGAAACAGCACACTGAACTGAGAGTACAGATAGAGAAACAGCACACTGAACTGAGAGTACAGATAGAGAAACAGCACACTGAACTGAGAGTACAGACAGAGAAAAAACACACTGAACTGAGAGTACAGATAGAGAAACAACACAATGAACTGAGAGTACAGATAGAGAAACAACACACTGAACTGAGAGTACAGATAGAGAAACAACACACTGATCAGAGAGTACAGATAGAGAAACAGCACACTGAACTGAGAGTACAGATAGAGAAACAGCACACTGAACTGAGAGTACAGATAGAGAAACAGCACACTGAACTGAGAGTACAGATAGAGAAACAGCACACTGAACTGAGAGTACAGACAGAGAAACAGCATACTGAACAGAGAGTACAGACAGAGAAACAACACACTGAACTGAGAGTACAGATAGATAAACAACACAATGAACTGAGAGTACAGATAGCGAAACAGCACAATGAACTGAGAGTACAGACAGAGAAACAGCACACTGAACTGAGAGTACAGATAGAGAAACAACACAATGAACTGAGAGTACAGATAGAGAAACAGCACACTGAACTGAGAGTACAGATAGAGAAAGAACACACTGAAATGAGAGTACAGATAGAGAAACAGCACAATGAACTGAGAGTACAGACAGAGAAACAGCACACTGAACTGAGAGTACAGATAGAGAAACAGCACAATGAACTGAGAGTACAGACAGAGAAACAGCACACTGAACTGAGAGTACAGATAGAGAAACAGCACACTGAACTGAGAGTACAGATAGAGAAACAACACACTGAACTGAGAGTACAGATAGAGAAACAACACAATGAACTGAGCATACAGATCGAGAAACAGCACACTGAACTGAGAGTACAGACAGAGAAATAGCACACTGAACTGAGAGTACAGATAGAGAAACAACACAATGAACTGAGAATACAGATAGAGAAACAGCACACTGAACTGAGAGTACAGAGAGAGAAACAGCACACTGAACTAAGAGTACAGATAGAGAAACAACACACTGAACTGAGAGTACAGATGGAGAAACAGCACACTGAACAGAGAGTACAGATAGAGAAACAGCACACTGAACTGAGAGTACAGACAGAGAAACAGCACACTGAACTGAGAGTACAGATAGAGAAACAACACAATGAACTGAGAATACAGATAGAGAAACAGCACACTGAACTGAGAGTACAGACAGAGAAACAGCACACTGAACTGAGAGTACACATAGAGAAACAGCACACTGAACTGAGAGTACAGATAGAGAAAGAACACACTGAACTGAGAGTACAGATAGAGAAACAGCACACTGAACTGAGAGTACAGATAGAGAAAGAACACACTGAACTGAGAGTACAGATAGAGAAACAACACACTGAACTGAGAGTACAGATAGAGAAACAGCACACTGAACTGAGAGTACAGATAGAGAAACAGCACGCTGAATTGAGAGTACAGATAGAGAAAGACCACACTGAACTGAGAGTACAGATAGAGAAACAACACACAGAACTGAGAGTACAGAGAGAGAAACAGCACACTGAACTGAGAGTACAGATAGAGAAACAGCACACTGAACTGAGAGTACAGATAGAGAAACAGCACCCTGAACAGAGAGTACAGATAGAGAAACAACAGAATGAACTGAGATTACAGATAGAGAAACAACACACTGAACTGAGAGTACAGATAGAGAAACAACACACTGAACAGAGAGTACAGACAGAGAAACAACACACTGAACTGAGAGTACAGATAGAGAAACAACACAATGAACTGAGAGTACAGATAGAGAAACAACACACTGAACTGAGAGTACAGATAGAGAAACAACACACTGAACAGAGAGTACAGATAGAGAAACAGCACACTGAACTGAGAGTACAGATAGAGAAACAGCACACTGAACTGAGAGTACAGATAGAGAAACAGCACACTGAACTGAGAGTACAGACAGAGAAACAACACACTGAACTGAGAGTACAGATAGAGAAACAACACAATGAACTGAGAGTACAGATAGAGAAACAGCACACTGAACAGAGAGTACAGATAAAGAAAGAACACACTGAACTGAGAGTACAGATAGAGAAACAACACAATGAACTGAGAGTACAGATAGAGAAACAACACAATGAACTGAGAGTACAGATAGAGAAACAGCACACTGAACTGAGAGTACAGAAAGAGAAACAACACACTGAACTGAGAGTACAGATAGCGAAACAGCACACTGAACTGAGAATACAGATAGAGAAACAACACAATGAACTGAGAGTACAGATAGAGAAACTGCACACTGAACAGAGAGTACAGATAAAGAAAGAACACACTGAACTGAGAGTACAGATAGAGAAACAGCACAATGAACAGAGAGTACAGACAGAGAAACAGCACACTGAACTGAGAGTACAGACAGAGAAACAGCACACTGAACTGAGAGTAAAGATAGAGAAACAACACAATGAACTGAGAGTACAGATAGAGAAACAGCACACTGAACTGAGAGTACAGATAGAGAAACAGCACACTGAACTGAGAGTACAGATAGAGAAACAGCACAATGAACAGAGAGTACAGACAGAGAAAGAACACACTGAACTGAGAGTACAGATAGAGAAACAGCACAATGAACAGAGAGTACAGACAGAGAAACAACACACTGAACTGAGAGTACAGATAGAGAAACAACACAATGAACTGAGAGTACAGATAGAGAAACAGCACAATGAACTGAGAGTACAGATAGAGAAACAGCACACTGAACAGAGAGTACAGATAAAGAAAGAACACACTGAACTGAGAGTACAGATAGAGAAACAACACAATGAACTGAGAGTACAGATAGAGAAACAACACAATGAACTGAGAGTACAGATAGAGAAACAGCACACTGAACTGAGAGTACAGAAAGAGAAACAACACACTGAACTGAGAGTACAGATAGCGAAACAGCACACTGAACTGAGAATACAGATAGAGAAACAACACAATGAACTGAGAGTACAGATAGAGAAACTGCACACTGAACAGAGAGTACAGATAAAGAAAGAACACACTGAACTGAGAGTACAGATAGAGAAACAGCACAATGAACAGAGAGTACAGACAGAGAAACAGCACACTGAACTGAGAGTACAGATAGAGAAACAGCACACTGAACTGAGAGTAAAGATAGAGAAACAACACAATGAACTGAGAGTACAGATAGAGAAACAGCACACTGAACTGAGAGTACAGATAGAGAAACAGCACACTGAACTGAGAGTACAGATAGAGAAACAGCACAATGAACAGAGAGTACAGACAGAGAAATAACACACTGAACTGAGAGTACAGAGAGACAAACAGCACAATGAACAGAGAGTACAGACAGAGAAACAACACACTGAACTGAGAGTACAGATAGAGAAACAACACAATGAACTGAGAGTACAGATAGAGAAACAGCACAATGAACTGAGAGTACAGATAGAGAAACAACACAATGAACTGAGAGTACAGATAGAGAAACAGCACACTGAACTGAGAGTACAAACAGAGAAACAGCACACTGAACTGAGAGTACATATAGAGAAACAACACACTGAACTGACAGTACAGATAGAGAAACAACACACTGAACTGAGAGTACAGATAGAGAAACAGCACACTGAACTGAGAGTACAGACAGAGAAACAGCACACTGAACTGAGAGTACAGACAGAGAAACAACACACTGAACTAAGAGTACAGATAGAGAAACAGCACAATGAACTGAGAGTACAGACAGAGAAACAGCACACTGAACTGAGAGTACAGATAGAGAAACAGCACAATGAACTGAGAGTACAGACAGAGAAACAGCACACTGAACTGAGAGTACAGATAGAGAAACAACACAATGAACTGAGAGTACAGACAGAGAAACAGCACACTGAACTGCGAGTACAGATAGAGAAAGAACACACTGAACTGAGAGTACAGATAGAGAAACAGCACAATGAACTGAGAGAAAACAGACAGAGAAACAGCACACTGAGCTGAGAGTACAGATAGAGAAACAGCACAATTAACTGAGAGTACAGACAGAGAAACAGCACACTGAACTGAGAGTACAGATAGAGAAACAGCACACTGAACTGAGAGTACAGATAGAGAAACAACACACTGAACTGAGAGTACAGATAGAGAAACAACACAATGAACTGAGAGTACAGATAGAGAAACAGCACACTGAACTGAGAGTACAGATAAAGAAAGAACACACTGAACTGAGAGTACAGATAGAGAAACAGCACACTGAACTGAGAGTACAGACAGAGAAACAGCACACTGAACTGAGAGTACAGATAGAGAAACAGCAGAATGAACTGAGAGTACAGACAGAGAAACAGCACACTGAGCTGAGAGTACAGATAGAGAAACAGCACAATTAACTGAGAGTACAGACAGAGAAACAGCACACTGAACTGAGAGTACAGATAGAGAAACAGCACACTGAACTGAGAGTACAGATAAAGAAAGAACACACTGAACTGAGAGTACAGATAGAGAAACAGCACACTGAACTGAGAGTACAGACAGAGAAACAGCACACTGAACTGAGAGTACAGATAGAGAAACAACACAATGAACTGAGAGTACAGATAGAGAAACAGCACACTGAACTGAGAGTACAGATAGAGAAACAACACAATGAACTGAGAATACAGATAGAGAAACAGCACACTGAACTGAGAGTACAGACAGAGAAACAGCACACTGAACTGAGAGTACAGATAGAGAAACAACACAATGAACTGAGAGTACAGATAGAGAAACAGCACACTGAACTGAGAGTACAGATAGAGAAACAGCACAATGAACTGAGAGTACAGACAGAGAAACAGCACACTGAACTGAGAGTACAGATAGAGAAACAGCACAATGAACTGAGAGTACAGACAGAGAAACAGCACACTGAACTGAGAGTACAGATAGAGAAACAGCACACTGAACTGAGAGTACAGACAGAGAAACAGCACACTGAACTGAGAGTACAGATAGAGAAACAACACAATGAACTGAGAGTACAGATAGAGAAACAGCACACTGAACTGAGAGTACAGATAGAGAAACAGCACAATGAACTGAGAGTACAGACAGAGAAATAGCACACTGAACTGAGAGTACAGATAGAGAAACAGCACAATGAACTGAGAGTACAGACAGAGAAACAGCACACTGAACTGAGAGTACAGATAGAGAAACAGCACACTGAACTGAGAGTACAGATAGAGAAACAGCACACTGAACTGAGAGTACAGATAGAGAAACAGCACACTGAACTGAGAGTACAGATAGAGAAACAACACACTGAACTGAGAGTACACATAGAGAAACAACACACTGAACTGAGAGTACAGATAGAGAAACAACACAATGAACTGAGAGTACAGATAGAGAAACAGCACACTGAACTGAGAGTACAGATAAAGAAAGAACACACTGAATTGAGAGTACAGATAGAGAAACAACACACTGAACTGAGAGTACAGATAGAGAAACAACACACTGAACTGAGAGTACAGATAAAGAAAGAACACACTGAACTGAGAGTACAGATAAAGAAACAGCACACTGAACTGAGAGTACAGATAGAGAAACAGCACACTGAACTGAGAGTACAGATAGAGAAAGAACACACTGAACTGAGAGTACAGATAAAGAAAGAACACACTGAACTGAGAGTACAGATAGAGAAACAGCACACTGAACTGAGAGTACAGATAGAGAAACAGCACACTGAACTGAGAGGACAGATAAAGAAAGAACACACTGAACTGAGAGTACAGATAGAGAAACAACACACTGAACTGAGAGTACAGATAGAGAAACAGCACACTGAACTGAGAGTACAGATAGAGAAACAGCACACTGAACTGAGAGTACAGATAGAGAAACAGCACACTGAACTGAGAGTACAGATAAAGAAAGAACACACTGAACTGAGAGTACAGATAAAGAAAGAACACACTGAACTGAGAGTACAGATAGAGAAACAGCTCACTGAACTGAGAGTACAGACAGAGAAACAACACACTGAACTGAGAGTACAGATAGAGAAACAGCACACTGAACAGAGAGTACAGATAGAGAAACAGCACACTGAACAGAGAGTACAGACAGAGAAACAACACACTGAACTGAGAGTACAGATAGAGAAACAACACACTGAACTCAGAGTACAGACAGAGAAACAACACACTGAACTGAGAGTACAGATAGAGAAACAACACACTGAACTGAGAGTACAGACAGAGAAACAACACACTGAACTGAGAGTACAGACAGAGAAACAACACACTGAACTGAGAGTACAGATAGAGAAACAGCACACTGAACTGAGAGTACAGATAGAGAAACAGCACACTGAACAGAGAGTACAGATAGAGAAACAGCACACTGAACTGAGAATACAGATAGAGAAACAGCACACTGAACTGAGAGTACAGATAAAGAAAGAACACACTGAACTGAGAGTACAGATAGAGAAACAGCACACTGAACTGAGAATACAGATAGAGAAACAGCACACTGAACTGAGAGTACAGATAGAGAAACAGCACACTGAACTGAGAGTACAGATAGAGAAACAGCACACTGAACTGAGAGTACAGATAGAGAAACAGCACAATGAACAGAGAGTACAGATAGAGAAACAGCACACTGAACTGAGAGTACAGATAAAGAAAGAACACACTGAACTGAGAGTACAGATAGAGAAACAGCATACTGAACTGAGAATACAGATAGAGAAACAACACACTGAACTGAGAGTACAGATAGAGAAACAGCACACTGAACTGAGAGTACAGATAAAGAAAGAACACACTGAACTGAGAGTACAGATAGAGAAACAGCACACTGAACTGAGAGTACAGATAAAGAAAGAACACACTGAACTGAGAGTACAGATAGAGAAACAGCACAATGAACTGAGAGTACAGATAGAGAAACAGCACACTGAACTGAGAGTACAGATAGAGAAACAGCACACTGAACTGAGAATACAGATAGAGAAACAGCACACTGAACTGAGAGTACAGATAAAGAAAGAACACACTGAACTGAGAGTACAGATAGAGAAACAGCACACTGAACTGAGAGTACAGATAGAGAAACAGCACACTGAACTGAGAGTACAGATAGAGAAACAGCACACTGAACTGAGAGTACAGATAGAGAAACAGCACACTGAACAGAGAGTACAGATAGAGAAACAGCACACTGAACTGAGAGTACAGATAGAGAAACAACACACTGAACTGAGAGTACAGATAGAGAAACAGCACAATGAACAGAGAGTACAGATAGAGAAACAGCACACTGAACTGAGAGTACAGATAGAGAAACAACACAATGAACTGAGAGTACAGATAGAGAAACAGCACACTGAATAGAGAGTACAGGTAGAGAAATAACAAAATGGACTGAGTGTCCTGATACTGAAACTGAGAGTGCATTTGAATAAACAAGACACTGAAATGAGAGTAGAAATAGAGAAATAACTCATTGATCGGACAGTACAGACAGAGAAACAGCACACTGAACAGAGCGTTCCGGATAGAGAAATGACCAAAATGGACTGAGTGTAAAGATGCAGAAACAACACACTAAACAGAGAGTACAAATAAAGAAACAGCACACGAAACAGAGAGTACCGATAAATAACACACTGACCGGACAGTACAGATAAAGAAAGGCCTTTACTGCGCTGTAATGTTCTAACTTCTTTTATTAGCCAAGTGGTTCCATAAAGGGCCTCTATTGCACTGCCACATTCTATGTTGTATGAGTCTAACTCCCTTTATTAACCAGGCTATTCCATAAAGGACCTGTACTGTGCTGAAATGTTCTATGGTCTCTGAGTCTAACATCTTCTTTTCGCCGAGAAGTTCCATAAAGGGCGTGTACTGAGCTGTAATGTTCTATGTTGTATTAGTCTAACACCCTTTATTAGCAGAGCAGTTCTATAAAGATTGCATAAACGGCTGTGCTGAGCTGTGATGTTCTATGTTTTCTGAGTCTAACTTCCTGTATTATCTGAGCAATTCCATAAAGGGCCTGTACTGCACGATAGTGTTCTATGTTGTATTCGTCTAACTTCCTTCATTAGCTAAGCAGTTCCATAAAGGGCATGTACTGCGCTGTAATGTTCCATGTTGTATCAGTCTATCTTCCTTTATTAGCCGAGTGGTTCTATAAAGAGTCTGTACTGCGCTGTAGTGTTCCATGTTCTATGAGTCTGACTTCCTTTTTGAGCCGAGTGGTTCCTTAAAGGGGCTGTGCTGCATTATAATGTCCTATGTTGTATTTGGAGAAAGTGAGGACTGCAGATGCTGGAGATCAGAGCTGAAAATGTTTTGCTGGAAAAGCGCAGCAGGTCAGGCAGCATCCAAGGAGCAGGAGAATCGACGTTTCAGGCATGAGCCCGAAGTTTCCTGAAGAAGGGCTCATGCCTGAAATGTCGATTTCCCCTGCATTCCTGAAGAAGGGCTCATGACACCCGCACCAATCAATCAAACCGACCCGTGGCCCAACATTTCGACTCCCCCTCCTACTCTGCTGAGGACATGAAGGTCCTGGGCCTCCTTCACCGCCGCTCCCTCACCACCAGACGCCTGGAGGAAGAACGTCCCATCTTCTGCCTCGGAACACTTCAACCCCAGGGCATCAATGTGGACTTCAACAGCTTCCTCATTTCCCCTTCCCCCACCTCATCCTAGTTTCAAACTTCCAGCTCAGCACTGTCTCCTTGACTTGTCCGGACTTGTCCGACCTGCCTAACTCATTTTCCACCTATCCACTCCACCCTCTCCTCCTTGACCTATCACCTTCGTCCCCTCCCCCACTCACCCATTGTACTCTATGCTACTCTCTCCCCACCCCCCACCCCCCCCCACCCTCCTCTAGCTTATCTCTCCACGCTTCAGGCTCACTGCCTTTATTCCTGTGAAAGGCTTTTGCCCGAAATGTCGATTTCGCTGCTCATTGGATGCTGCCTGAACTGCTGTGCTCTTCCAGCCCCACTAATCCAGTATTTGGTTTTCAGCATCTGCAGTCATTGTTTTTACCTCATGCCCAAAACAATGATTCTCCTGTTCCTTGGATGCTGCCTGACCTGTTGCGCTTTTCCAGCAACACATTTTCACCTATGTTGTATTAGTCTAACTTCCTTTATTAGCTGAGCGTTTCGATGAAGGGCCTCTACTGGGCTGTCATATCCTACGTTCTACGAATCTAACTTCCTTTATGAGCCGAGTGGTTCTGTAATGCTCTATGTTCTCTGGGTCTAACATCCTCTATTGGCCAAGTGGTTCCATATAGGGCCTATACTGCACTGTGATGTGCTATTAGTCCAACTTCATTTATGAGCCAAGCAGTTCCCTAAAGGGCCTGTACTGTGCTGTAATGATGTATGTTGTACGGGTCTAACTTCCTTTATTAGCTGAGCAGTTCCAAAATGGGCCTGTGTTGCGCTGAAATGTTCTATGTTCTATGAGTCTAAGTTCCTTTAGTAGCCGAGCCGTACTATAAAGGGCCTGTACTGCACTGTAATGCTCTACGTTCTGTGAGTCTAACTTCCTTTTTTATCTAAGCGATTCCATAAACGACCTGTATCCTAATGTCCTATGTGTCTAATTTCCTTTATTATCATGTTATTAATGTTCTATGTGTGTAACTTTCTTTATTAGACAAACAAATAGTACTGCACTGCCATATTCTATGTTTATGCGTCTAACTACTTTTATTAGCCGAGCAGCTCCACAATGGGTACAGTGGTTCCATCAAGGGCCTGTACTGTGCTGTTATGCTGTTTGTTCTATGAGTCTAACTTCCTTTATTTTCCGAGTGGTTCCATCAAGGGCCTGTACTGTGCAGTAATGTTCTATCTTGTATTGGTCTAATGTCCGGTATTAGCCGAGCGGTTCCATAAAGCACCTGTACTGTGCTGTAATGCTGTTTGTTCTATGATTCTAACTACCTGTATTTGCTGAGCAGTTCCATCAAGGGCCTGTACTGTGCTGTAATGTTCTTCCTTGTGTTGGTTTAATGTCCGGTATTAACCGAGTGGTTCCATAAAGGGCCTGTACTGTGCTGTAATGTTCTATCTTGTGTTGGTCTAATGTCCAGTAATAGCCAAGCAGTTCCATATAGAACCTGTACTGTGCTGTAATGTTCTATGTTGTATTGGTCTAATATCCGGGTAGTGCCAAGTGGTTACACAAAGGGCCAGTACTGTGCTGTAATGCTGTATGTTCTATGAGTCCAACATTCTTTATTAGCCGAGCAGTTCCATAAAGCACCTGTACTGTGCTGTAATGTTCTCTGTTGTATTTGTCAAATGTCCTGTAAGAGCCGAGTGGTTCCATAAAGGGCCTGTACTGTGCTTTAATGCTGTGAGTTCTATGAGTCTAACTTCCTTTATTGGTCGAGCAGTTCCATCAAGGGCATGTACTGTGCTATAATGTTCCATATTGTTTTTGTCTAACTTCATTTATTAGGCATGTGGTGACATAAAGGGCCTGTCCTGTGCTGTAATGCTGTATGTTCTATGAGTTTAACTTTCTGTATTAGTCTAGTGTTTCCATCAAGGGCCTGTACTGTGCTGTTACGTTCTATATTGTGTTCGTCTAATGTCCGATATTAGTAAAGTGGTTCCATAAAGGGCCTGTACTGCGCTGTAATGCTGTATGTTCTACGAGTCTAAATTCCTTTATTTGCCGAGTGGTTCCATAAAGGGCCTGTGCTGTGCTGTTATGTTCTATGTTATGTTGGTCTAATGTCCGGAATGAGACAAGTGGTGACATAAAGGGCCTATCCTGTGCTGTAATGCTGTTTGTTCTTTGACTCTAACTTCCTTTATTAGCCGAGTCGTCCCACATAGGGCCTATCCTGTGCTGTAATGTTCTGTGTTGTAATGGTCTAATATCCGGTATTAGTCGAGTGGTTACACAAAGGCCCTGTACTGCGCTATGATGCTGTTTGTTCTTTGACTCTAACTTTCTGTATTAGCTGAGTGGTTCCATCAAGGGCTTGTCCTGTGCTATTATGTTCTATATTGTGTTCGTCTAATGTCCGGTATTAGTAAAGCGGTTCCATAAAGGGCCTGTACTGCGCTGTAATGCTGTATGTTCTACGAGTCTAACGTCCTTTATTAGCCGAGTCATTCTATATAGGGCCTATACTGTGCTGTTATGTTCTATGTTGTATGTGTCAAATGTCCGATTGTAGCAAGTGGTGATGTAAAGGGCCGGTACTGTGCTGTAATGCTGTTTGTTCTTTGACTCTAACTTCCTGTATTAGCCAAGTGGTTCCATAAAGGGTATCTACTGTGCTGTAATGCTGTATTTTCTATGAGTCTAACTCGAGCGGTTCCATCAAAGGCCCACATAGGGCCTAGACTGTGCTGTTATGTTCTATGTTGTATTGCACCAATGTCCGGTATCAGTCGAGTGGTTACATAAAGGGCCTGTACTGCACTGCAATGCTGTATGTTCTATGAGTCTAACTTCCTGTATAAGCCGAGTCATTCCATCAAGGGCCTGTACTGTGCTGTTATGTTCTATGTTGTATTGGTCTAATATCCGGTATTAGACGAGTGGTTCCATAACGGGTCTGTATTGCGTTGTAATGCTGTATGTTCTCCAAGCTGAAAAATGTGTTGCTGGAAAAGCACAGCAGGTCAGGCAGCATCAAAGCAGCAGGAGAATCGACGTTTCGGGCATAAGCCCGAATTCAGGTGACAGAAAGGGCCTGTACTGCGCAGTAATGCTGTATGTTCTCTAAGTTAACTTCCATCATTAGCTGAGTCGCTCCATATAGGGCATGTACTGTGCTGTAATGTTCCATATTGTATTTGTCTAACTTCACTTATTAGCCATGTGGTTCCATAAAGGGCCAATACTGCGCTGTAATGCTGTATGTTCTGTGAGTCTAACTTCCTTTATTATCTGAGTCGTTCCACATAGGGCCTATGCTGTAATGTTCTGTGTTGTAATGGTCTAATGTCCGGTATTAGCCGAGTGGTTACATAAAGGCCCTGTACTGCGCTGTAATGCTGTATGGTCTATGAGTCTAACTTGCTTTATTTGCCGAGTGGTTCCATCAAGGGCCTGTACTATGCTGTTATCTTCTATGTTCTGTTCGTCTAATGTCCGGGGTATTAGCCGAGTAGTTCCACAAAGGGCGTGTACTATGCCATAATGCTGTATGTTCTGTGACACTAATTTCCTTTATTAGCTGAATGGTTCCATCAAGGGCCTGTACTGAGCTGTTATGTTCTATGTTGTATTGCACTAATGTCCGTAATTAGCCGAATGGTTCCATAAAGGTCCTGTACTGCGCTGTAATGCTGTATGTTCTGTCTCTAACTTCCTTTTGTAGCCGAGTCATTCCATCAAGAGCCTGTACTGTGCTGTAATGCTGTATGTTCTATGCATCTAACTTCATTTATTAACTGAGTGGTTCCATCAAGAGCCTGTACTGTGCTGTAATGCTGTATGTTCTATGCATCTAACTTCATTTATTAACCGAGTGGTTCCATAAAGGACCTGTACTGTGTTGTTATGTTCTGTGTTGTTTTGGTCTACCGTCCGGTATTCGTCGAGTGGTTACATAAAGGGCATGTACTACGCTGTCATGCTGCATGCTCTATATCACTAACATACTTTATGTGCCGAGTGGTTCCATCAAGGGCTTGTACAGAGCTGTTATGTTCTATGTTGTATTGAACTAATGTCCGGTATTAGCCGAGCGGTTCCATTACGGGCCTGTACTGCGCTGTAATGCTGTATGGTCTCCGAGTCTAACTTCCTTTATGAGCCGAGTCATTCCATAAAGGGCCTGTGCTGTGCTGTAAGGTTGTATGTTCTATGTTTCTGCTGTGTTCTATGTTGTGTTCGTCTAATGTCCGGTATTAGTTGAGTGGTGACATTAAGGGCCTGTACTGTGCGGTAATGCAGTATATTCTATGAGTCTAACTTCCTTTATTAGCCGAGCGGGTTCCATCAAGGGCCAGTACTGTGCTGTTATGTTCTATGTTGTGTTGGTCTAATGTCCGGAATGAGACAAGTGGTTCCATCAAGGCCCTGTATTGTGCTGTTATGTTCTATGTTGTATTTGTCTCATGTCTGGTTTTAGTCGAGTGGTTCCATAACGGGCCTGTACTGCGCTGAAATGCTATATGTTCTCCAAGTCTAACTTCCTTTATGAGCTGTGTGGTTCCATCAAGCCCCTGTACTGTGCTTAAATGCAGTATGTTCTATGAGTCTAACTTCCTTTATTAGCCGAGTGGTTCCATCAAGGGCCTGTACTGTGTTGTTATGTTCTGTGTTGTCTTGGTCTAAAGTCCGGTATTCGTCGAGTAGTTCCACAAAGGGCATGTACTGTGCTGTAATGCTGTATGTTACATGTTGCTAACATACTCAGTTTGCCAAGCGGTTCCATCACGGGCCTGCACTGTGCTGTAATGTTCTGTGTAGTCTTGGTCTAATGTCCGGTATTAGTCGAGTGATTACATAAAGGGCCTGTACTGCGCTGTAATGCTGTATGTTCTATAAGTCTAACCTCCTTCTATGCCTCTAACTTACTTTATTAGCCAAGTCGTTCCATCAAGGGCCTATACTGTGCTGTTATGTTCTAGGTTGTGTTCGTCTAATGTCCATTATTAGGCGAGTGGTGACGTTAAGCTCCTGTCCTGCGCTGTAATGCTGTATGTTCTATGATTCTGGATTAGTGGTGCTGGAAGAGCACAGCAGTTCAGGCAGCATCCAAGTAGCTTCGAAATCGACGTTTTGGGCAAAAGCCCTTCATGCAGCATCTGCAGTCATTGTTTTTACCTGTATATTCTATGAGTCTAACCTCCTTTCTGAGCCGAGTCATTCTATATAGGGCCTATTCTGTCCTGTAATTTTCTATATTGTATTTGTCTAATGTCCGATTTTAGTTGAGTGGTGATATAAAGGGCCTGTACTGCGCTGTAATGCTATTTGTTCTTTGACTCTAACTTCCTTTATTAGCCGAGTGGTTCCATCAAGGCCCTGTACTGTGCTGTAATGTATATGTTGTGTTGGTCTAATGTCTGGTTTGAGCCGAGTGGTGATATAAAGAGCCAGTACTGCGCTATAATGCTGTTTTTTCTTTGACTCTAACTTCCTTTATTAGTGGTGTGTTTCCATCAAGGGCCTGTACTGTGCTGTTGTGTTCTATGTTGTGTTCGTCTAATGTCCGGTATTAGTCAAGTGGTGACATAAAGGGCCTGTACTGTGCTGTAATGCTGTTTGTTGTTTGACTCTAACTTCCTTTATTAGCTGAGTGGTTCCACATAGGGTGTACTGTGCTGCTATGTTCTATGTTGTATTGGTCTAATGACTGGTATTAGTCGAGTGCTTCCATAAAGGGCCTGTACTTCGCTGTAATGCTGTAAGTTCTACGGGTCTAACTTCCTGTATTAGCCGAGCAGTTCCATCAAGGGCCTGTACTGTGCTGTAATGTTCTATGTTGTATGTGTCTAATGTATGGTATGAGCCGAGTGGTGACATAACGGGCCTGTTTGCACTGTAATGGTGTTTGTTCTTTGACTCCAACTTCCTTTATTAACCGAGTGGTTCCATCGAGGTCCTGTTCAGTGCTGTTATGTTCTATGTTGTATTGGTCTAATGTGCGGTATTAGTTGAGTGGTTACATAACGGGCCTGCACTGCACTGCAATGCAATATGTTCTACAGTCTAACTTCCTTTGTTAGCCGAGTGGTGACATAAAGGGCCTGTACTGCGCTGTAATGCTGTTTGGTCTTTGACCCTAACTTCCTCTATTAGTGCAAGGGGGCATCAGAGCAGCCCCGCATTTGCCACGGGACTATGCCTACATCGGTAAAACTATAGGAATTCATTTTGTGTTTTAAACGGCAGCCGCAGCTTAAACCCACAGAACTCAGCAGCTGCTGGTCCACCCACGTGACCGGGAGATGGGAGCCAGAGGACAGATCAAATCCACACTAGGCCAGACACTAACTCATAGACCGAAACTCCAGAGCTAATTAATATGGAGACCCATCTCCTAATCAAATCGAGAGACTGACTGAAACACACCCTTATTCATCAATACAGAACCATCCTGACACAAAGGACAGGCATTCACCAGACAGGAACGAACAGACTAATACACACCAGCACCCCAAGGGAACAAAGGGGGGTGCTAGCCTCCAGCCCTCACAGAGAGAGACAAGCAGATAGTACCCAGACCCGTTTACATAATACAATTAGCACCCTATTGTGTGTACACTGCAACTCTCCTGGGACAGCAGGAAAACCACCATTTGCACCTACTCCAGCGATGATTGGGAACTATCATCCCATTCATACTCAAATTCCTCACATCCTGACAAAGAAAGGTATATAATGTGTAGCAGCGTGTGGGAACAGCAGAACAGCCGAGATTCGGACCTCGGTTGGTTTCCGCCGGTGTGACTGTATCAATAAACGTTACCGATTGTTGAACCGCACTCTGGGCTCGGACTGATATCATTTCATCCGTGCTAACATTAGCCAAGTGGTTCCATCAAGGCCCTGGACTGTGCTGTTATGTTCTATGTTGTATGTTCTATGTTCCATAAAGGGCCTGTCGTGCGCTGTAATGCTGTACGTTCTACCAGTCTAACTTCCTATATTAGCTGAGTGGTTCCATTAAAAGCCTGTACTGTGCTGTAATGCTGTTTGGTCTTTGACTCTAACTTCCTTTATGAGCCGAGCAGTTCCATCAAGGGCCTGTACTGTGTTATGTTCTTTTTTTTTATGCTGTGTGATCAAAACAGTGAAGGAGAGGGATCTCCTGTTTATTTATTTTTTTCTTTTTTTTAACCCCCACACTACCGCGTTATTATGTTCTATGTTGTATTTGTCTAATGTCGGGAATTAGCTGAGTGGTTCCATAAAGGGCATGTACTGTGCTGTAATGCTGTATGTTCTATGTCTCTAACTAGCTTTATTTGCTGCGCAGTTCCATCAAGGGCCTGTGCTGTGCTGTAATGTTCTTTGTTGAATTGGTATGCTGTCCGGTATTAGCTTAGTGGTTACACAAAGGGCCTGTACTGTGCTGTAATGCAGTATGTTCTATGAGTCTAACTTCCTTTATTAGCCGAGTTGTTCCATATAGGGCCTGTACTGTGCTGTAATGTTCTATGTTGTATTTGCCTATATGTCTGGAATGAGCCAAGTGGTGACATATAGGTCCTCTACTGCGCTGTAATGCTGTTTGTTGTTTGACTCTAACTTCCTTCATTAGCCGAGCATTTCCATCAAGGGCCTGTTCTGAGCTGTTATGTTGTATTTCGTATTGGACTAATGTCCGGTAAGAGCCAAATGGTTCCATAAAGGGCTTGTACTGCCCAGTAATGCTTTCTGTTCTATGACTCTAACTTGCTTTATTTGCCGAGTGGTTCCAACAACGACCTGAACTACGCTTTTATGTTCTCTGTTGTATTGGTCTAATGTCCGGTATTAGACGAGTGGTTCCACAAAGGGCCTGTATTGTGCTGTAATGCTGTATGTTCTACGAGTCTAACCTCCTTTATTAGTTTAGTGGTTCCATAAACAGCCTGTACTGTGCTGTAATGCTGTATGTTCTATGACTCTAACTTCCTTTATTAGCTGAGTGGTTCCATAAAGGGCTTGTACTGCCCAGTAATGCTTTATGTTCTATGACTCTAACTTGCTTTATTGGCCGAGTGGTTCCATCAATGACCTGAACTACACTTTTATGTTCGATCGTGTATTGGTCTAACATCCGGTATTAGACGAGTGGTTCCATAAAGGGCCTGTACCTTGCTGTAATGCTGTGTTTTCTCTGAGTCTAACTTGCTTTATTAGCCAAGTCATTCCATATAGGGCCTGTATTGTGCTGTAATGTTCTTTGTTGAATTGGTGTAATGTCCGGTCTAAATCGAGTGGCTACATAAAGGGCCTGTACTGCGCTATAATGCTGTATGTTCTATGGGTCGGACTTCCTTTATTAGACCAGTCCTTCCATATCGGGCATGTACTGTGTTGTAATGTTCTCTGTTGTATTTGCCTAATGTCTGGAATGAGCGAAGTGGTTCCATCAAGGGCCTGTCCTGTGCTGTAATGCTGTTTGGTCTTTGACTCTAACTTCCTTTATTAGCCGAGCAGTTTCATCAAGGGCCTGAACTGTGCAGTAATGTTCTAAGTTGTATTTGCCTAATGTCCGGTATGAGCCAAATGCTTCCATAAAGGGCTTGAACTGCCGTGTAATGCTTTATATTCTATGACTCTAACTTGCTGGATTGGCCGAGTGGTTCCATCAATGACCTGAACTATACTTTTATATTCTATGTTGTATTGGTCTAATATCCGGTATTAGACGAGTGGTTCCATAAAGGGCCTGTACTGCGCTGTAATGCTGTTTGTTGTTTGACTCTAACTTCCTTCATTAGCCGAGTGGTTCCATAAAGGGTGTGTACTGTGCTGCTAAATTCTCTGTTATATTGGTCTAATGTCTGGTATTAGTCAAGTGGTTCCACAAAGGGCCTGTACTGCGCTGTAACGCTTTCTGTTCTATGTCTCTAACTTGCTTTATTTGCCAAGCGGTTCCATCAATGGCCTGTATTGTGCAGTAACGTTCTATGTTGTATTTGTCTAATGTCTGGTATTTTCCAAGTGGTGACATAACGGGCCTGTACTGCACTGTAATGCTGTTCAATGAGTCCAACTTCCCTTATTAGCCGAGTGGTTCCATCAAGGGCCTTACTGTGCTGTTATGTTCTAAGTTGTATTGGACTAATGTCTGGAATTAGCCGAGCGGTTCCATGCAGGGCTCGTACTGCGCTGTAATGCTGTATGTTCTATGTCTTTAACTTGTTTTATTTGCCGAGCAGTTCCATCAATGGCCTGTGCTGTGCTGTGCTGTAAGGTTCTTACTGTCAAAGACAGAAGTAGGAAGTTGAATGTGGACCCTGCAGAGATTGGAGAGGTGCTAAATGAACATGTTCACTCAGGAAAAGGACAATATTGTAGAGGAGAAGAATGAGGTATGAGATATTGGACTAGAAAGGATTAACGTTAGTTCCACACAGGTGTTATCAATTCTCGAAGGCGTGAAACTAGACAAGTTCCCTGGGCCAAATGGGATTTATCCAAGGATTCTCTGGCAATCTGGGGAGGAGATAGCAGTGCCTATGGCTTTGATATTTGAGTCATCATTGTTTTTGGTTTACTACCTGAGGACTGGAGGATTGCAAATGTTGTGCCCTTGTTCAAGAAGGGCAGCAGAGATGACCCAGGTAATTATAGACCAGTGAGCCTTACTTCTGTTGTAGGAAAGGTTTTGGAAAGGATTATAAGAGATAAGATTTATAATCATCTAGCAAGCAACAATTTGATTTCAGATAGTCAACCTGGTTTCGTCAAGGGCAGGCTGTGTCTCACAAACTTCACTGAGGTTTTGAGAAGGTGACCAAGCATGTGGATAAAGTTGACGTGGTTTACTTGGACATCAGTAAAGCCTTTGATAAGGTTCACATGGTAGGCTCATAGAGAAAATGCAGAGGCATGGAATTGAGGGTGATTTAGCAGTTTGGATGGTGGTGATGGTTGATTGAAAATAATCAGTCTCGAGTCCAGTTACTAGTGGTGTTTCACAAGGATCTGTTTTGGGATCACTGCTGTTTGTCATTTTTATAAATGACTTAGGCGTAGGCAGAGGTGGATGGATTAGTAAATTTGCAGACGACACTAAAGTCGGTGGAGTAGTGGACAGTTTGGAAGAATGTTATGAGTTGCAAGGTGACTTGGATAAATTGCAGAATTGGGTTGAGAGGTGGCAAATAGAGTTCAATGCAGCTGAATGTGAGTGAAGAATAACAGGATAGCAGAGTACTTAGTCAATGGAAAGATTCTTGGTAGTGTGGATGTGCAGAGGGATCTTGGTGTTCATGTGCATAGATCCCTGAAAGTTGCCACCCAGGTGGATAGCCCTGAAGAAGGGCTCATGCCCGAAACATCGATTCTCCTGCTCCTTGGATGCTGCCTGACCTGCTGTGCTTTTCCAGCAACACATTTTCAGCTCTGATCTCCATCATCTGCACTCCTCACTTTCTCCTCGAAGATTTTAACCTACTGCGAATCCTCTTGCAAGGATGCCTTCCTTGAAGAAGCTCTCTGCCTCCCTCTACAAGGATTTCAGTGAGTCCCTCTCTCACTGCACACCCCAGGTCATCTTCTCTGCCCAGAAGCTCTTCAGCCACGTTCTCAAACAGACTCGCTACCACAGCCACATCTCCTTCCTCAGCACCTGCCTATGGAACCGACTGACCCCGCACGGACTCCGGACTACGTTCCGACCAACAAAGTTTGGACCCAACCAGTACCTACAACAAATCCGAAGCCTCCAGCAACAGACCTCCCTCCGGATCCTTTGCTCCACGCTTGCAGCCATGTGCCGCTATCGACATTCCCTGCAATTAGACCTGCCCCAGCTCAGGACAACACTCTCAAAGGACCTCTACTGTTCTTCATCCACCGAAGAATCCATACACTAAACAAACATTTCTTCCTAGCCATATCGGAAATTAAAGACAGTAAGTACCAAAACCTTTCATGTACTTGCCCCCACACTCTGGGTTCCTCAACTGTTCCAGAATCATCCATCGGCCTCCGGAACCGCTCGGGCGCCATTAACCACTCAGCCGCTGCAGCGCCCGCTGCAGCAACCGCCACCACGAACCATGATGTTACTTCCGCCCCCACCGACCTCGCAGCCTCTGTGATCGCCGCCCAGACAACCGCCTCCATGATCGCCAGGAAGACCATTGCCGACAGGTTCGCAGGGTCCATGGTTATCGAGAATAACACTGTCTCTGTTGTCGCCACAGACACTTCCGCCCCCTGGGTTGCCGTCGCCGCAGCCACTTCCGCCCCCAGTGACATCACTAACCTGCACAACCACCCCGCCACATGTCTCCGCCCCCACGCCTAACCCCGCCCCCACACCGATCTCCGACACCACACCTAACCCCGCCCCCACACCGATCTCCGTCCCTGCCCCCACTCCCAGCTCCAGCCCCACACCAGCTCCTAGCTCCCAGCCCTGCCGTGTTTTCACCATCCCTCCAGAACTACCCCCCTCTGAAGATGAAAGATCAGTCCTCAGCAGAGGCCTCACCTTCATTCCCCTACGCTCCCGGATTAACGAGTTCAACATGCGGCATGACATCGAACAAGTCTTCCGCCGCCTTCGCCTCCGCACCTACTTCTCCAACCAGGATTCTCGTTCACCCTCTGACGACCCCTTCTCCCGCCTCAGTCACACCCCATCCACCTGGACACCCCGTGCTGGCCTCTTACCCGCCTCTTCATAGCCAACTGCCGCTGCGACATTAACCGCCTCAACCTCTCCACCCCTCTCAGCCACTCCAACCTCTCACCCTCGGAACGTGCAGCCCTCCACTCCCTCCGTTCCAACCCCAACCTCACTATCAAACCAGCAGACAAGGGAGGCGCAGTAATCGTTTGGTGCACCGACCTTTACACCGCTGAGGCTAAGCGCCAGCTCGCGGACACCTCCTCCTACTGCCCCCTTGACCATGACCCCACCTCCCACCACCAAACCATCATCTCCCAGACCATCCATAACCTCATCACCCCAGGGATCTCCCATCCACTGCCTCCAACCTCATAGTCCCACAACCCCACACCGCCCGTTTCAACCTCCTGCCCAAAATCCACAAATCTGACTGCCCCGGCTGACCCATTGTCTCAGCCTGCTCCTGCCCCACTGAACTCACCTGTGCATACCTCAACACGGTCCTGTCCCCCTTAGTCCAAGAACTCCCCACCTATATTCGGGACACCACCCATGCCCTCCACCTCCTCCATGATTTTCGCTTCCCCAGTCCCCAATGCCTTATCTTCACCATGGACATCCAGTCCCTGTACACCTCCATCCCCCATCATGAAGGACTCAAAGCTCTCCGCTTCTTCCTTTCCCGCCGTACCAACCAGTACCCTTCCACTGACACCCTCCTTTGACTGACTGAACTGGTCCTCACCCTGAACAACTTCTCTTTCCAATCCTCCCACTTTCCTGAAGAAGGACTCATGCCCAAAACATCAATTCTCCTGCTCCTTGGATGCTGCCTGACCTGCTGCACTTTTCCAGCAACACATTTTTAGCTCTGATCTCCAGCATCTGCAGTCCGCACTTTCTCCACCCAGGTGGATAGTGCAGTTAAGAAGGCATATGGTGTGTTAGGTTTCATTGGTAGAGGGATTGGGTTCCGGAACCGCAATGTCATGCTGCAACTGTACAAAACGTTGGTGTGACAACACTTGGAATATTGTGTACAGTTCTGGTCATCCATTACAGAAAGGATGCGGAAGGATTGGAAAAGGTGCAAAGGAGATTTACCAGCATGTTGCCTGGTCTGGAGAGAAGGTCTTATGAGGAAAAGCTGAGAGACTTGAGTCTTTTCTCATTGGAAAGAAGAAGACTCGGGGGGATTTGATAGAGACATACAAGATGATCAGAGAGTTAGATAGGGTAGACAGTGAAAGACTTTTTCCTAGGATGATGAAGTCAGCTTGTATGTGAGGGCATTACTACAAATTGAGAGGTAATAGATTTAAGACTGATGTCAGAGGCAAGTTCTTTACACTTGTAAAGAGACGACCTGCAAAGGTAGTCAACTGAGCCACATTAGGGAGATTTAAACGATCCTTAGATAAGCTCATGGATGATTTTGGGATAGTGTAGGGGGACGAGCTGAGAATAGTCCACAGGTCACCGCAACATCGAGGGCCAAAGGGCCTGTTCTGCGCTGTATTGTTTTATGTTCTACATTCTATGTTCTATGAACAGTGGTCCTGCATACATTATAGACAACAGCAGTCCCTGCTTGTAATATAGAGAACAACAGTCCCTGTGTAAAATGTAAAAAACTGCGGTCCTGCGTACATTGTGGAAAACAGCAGTCCCTGTTTCTAATTTGGAGAACAGTAATCCCTCTGTATACTGTAGAAAACAGCAGATACTGTGTCACATATAGAGAACAGCAGTTCCAGTGTATAATATAGAAAACAGCAGTCCCTATGTTTAATAACGAGAGCAGCAGACCCTGTGTCTCATATAGTGAACAGCTATCCCTGTGTATAATATAGAGAACTGCAAACCCTGCGAATAATGTAGAAAACAGCACTCCCTTGTTCTAATGTGGAGAACAGTAGTACCTGTGTATATTGTAGAGAACAGCAGATCTTGTCTCTCATGGAGAGAACAGCTGTCCCTAAGTGTATGGTGGAGAACAGTAGTCCCTATGTAAAATGTAGAGGACAGTGGTTGCATACATTGTAGGGGAGAACAGTCCTTATGCACAGTGCAAAGAACAGCCATCCCTCCATATAAGATAGAGAACAGCAGTCCCTGTATTTACGAAAGAACATCAATCCCTGTGTATAATATAGAGAACAACAGTCGCCGTGTATAATATAGAGAGCACTTGTCGATGTGTATATTATAGAGAGCAGGAGACCCTGTGTTTAATATAGAGAACAGCCTTACCTGTGTATAATATGGAGAACAGCAATCCCTGTGTCAATTTTTGAGAGTTATAAGGTAGCCAGGAAGGATCTGAAGAGAGAGCTAAGAGCAGCAAGGAGGGGTCCTTAGTTGGTAGGATTAGGGAAAACCCAAAGGCTTTCTATAGGTATATCAGGAATAAAAGACTGACTAGGGTAGGAATAGGTCCAGTCAAGGATAGTAGTGGGAAGTAACGTGTGGAGGCTGAAGAGATTGGGGAGACACTGAATGAATACTTTTCGTCAGTATTCACTCAGGAACAGGACATTGTTGCCGATGTGAATACTGAGTCACAATTAATTAGAATGGACGGCTTTGAGGTATGTAGGGAAGAGGTGTTGGATATTCTGGAAAGGGTAAAAATAGATAAGTCCCCTGGGCCTGATGGCATTTATCCTAGGATTCTCTGGGAAGCAAGGGAGGAGATTGCAGAGCCATTGGCCTTGATTTTTATGTCCTTGTTGTCTACAGGAATAGTGACAGAAGACTAGAGGATAGCAAATGTGGTTCCCTTGTTCAAGAAGGGGAGTAGGGATAACCCTAGTAACTATAGGCCGGTGAGTCTCACTTCTGTTGTGGGCAAAGTCTTAGAGAGAATTGTGAGGGATAGAATTTATGAACAGCTGGATAGGAATAATGTGATCAAGGATAGTCAGCATGGTTTTGTGAAGGGCAGGTCATGCCTCACAAACCTTATTGAATTCTTTGAGAAGGTGACTAAAGAGGTGTACGAGGGTAAAGCGGTAGATGTGGGGTATATGGATTTTAGTAGGGCGTTTGATAAGGTTCCCCATGGTAGGCTACTTCAAAAACTACGGAGGTATGGCATTGAGGGTGCGTTGGAGGTCTGGATTAGGAATTGGCTGGCTGGAAGAAGACAGAGGGTCGTAGTTGATGGTAAAAGTTCATCTTGGAGTGCAGTTACTAGTGGTGTTCTGCAAGGATCTGTTTTGGAACCATTGCTGTTTGTCATTTTTATAAATGACCTGGAGGAGGGGCTAGAAGGTTGGGTGAGCAAGTTTGCGGATGATACAAAAGTCGGTGGAGTTGTTGACAGTGAGGAAGGATGTGTCAGGTTACAGAAGGATATAGATAAGCTGCAGTGCTGGGCAGAAAGGTGGCAAATGGAGTTCAATGTGGGTAAGTGTGAGGTGATTCACTTTGGTATGAGTAACAAAAAGATGGGGTACTGGGCTAATGGTCGGATACTTGGTAGTGTGGATGAGCAGAGGGATCTTGGTGTCCATGTACACAGATCTCTGCAAGTTGCCACCCAGGTAAATAGTGCGGTGCATATCGTGTACTGGCTTTTATTGATAGAGGAATTGAGTTCCGGAGTCCTGAGGTCATGTTGCAGTTATATAAGACTCTGGTGCAGCTGCATCTGGAGAATTGTGTGCAGTTTTGCTCGCCATACTATAGGAAGGATGTGGAGGCACTGGAACGGGTGCAGAGGAGGTTTACCAGGATGTTGCCTGGTATGGTAGGAAGATCGTATGAGGAAAGGCTGAGACACTTGGGGCTGTTTTCATTGGAGAAAAGAAGGTTTAGGGGTGACTTGATAGAGGTGTACAAGATGATTAGGGGTTTAGATAGGGTTGACCATGAGAACCTTTTTCCACGTATGGAGTCAGCTATTACGAGGGGGCATATCTTTAAATTAAGGGGTGGTAGGTATAGGACAGATGTTAGGGGTAGATTCTTTACTCAGCGAGTCGTGAGTTCATGGAATGCCCTGCCAGTAGCAGTGGTGGACTCTGCCTCTTTATGGGCATTTAAACGGGCATTGGATAGGCATATGGAGGATCGTGGGCTAGTGTAGGTTAGGTGGGCTTGGATTGGCGCAACATTGAGGGCCAAAGGGCCTGTACTGCGCTGTATTGTTCTATGTTCTATGTATACTGAACAATAGTGCCCGTGTATAAGAGAGAACAGCAGCCCCTGTGTACAATATAGAGAACAGCAATCCCTGTGTATAATATCGAGAACAACATACCCTGTATTGAAGAAAGACCATCAATCCCTATGTATAATATAGAGAACAGCAGTTGCTGTGTATAAAGAAAGCAGCAGACCCTGTGAAAAATATAGAGAATAGCAGTCTCTGTGTCTCAAAAGGGGAACAGCAGTACTTGTGTGTAATACAGAGAACACCAGTCACTGTGTATATGGAGAACAGCAAACCCTCAGAATATTGTAGAAAACAGCAGTCCCTGTTTCTAATGTGGAGAACAGTAGTCCCTGTTTATATTGTAGACAACAGCAGATCCTGTGTCTCATGCAGAGAACAGCAGACCCAGTGCATATCATAGAGAACAGCTGCCCCTGAGTGTCACGTAGACAACAGCAGACCCTGTGTAAAATCTAGATGTGTTCCTGCGTATATTGTAGACAACAGCAGCCCCTACATATAATATAGAGAATAGCAGTCCCTGTATGAAATATAAAACTCTGTGGCCCTGCTTACATTTTGGAAAACAGCAGTCCCTGTTTCTAATGTGGAGAAAAATAGTCCCTGTGTATACTGTAGAGAACAGCAGATCCTGTGTCACATGGAGAGAACAGCAGTTCCAGTGCATATCATAGAGAACAGCTGTCCCTGAGTATATAGTAGAGAACAGTAGTGCCTGCGTAAAATGTAGAGGATAGCAGTACTGAGTACATTGTAGGGAAGAGTAGTCCCTATGTACAGTGCAGAGAACAGCTGTCTCTACATATAATATAGAGAACAGCAATCCCTGTGTTTAATAAAGAGAACAGCAATCCCTGTGTATAATAGAGAGAACAGCATGTCGCTGTGTATAATGTATAGAACATGAATCCCTGTGTTTAATGAAGAGAACAGCCGTTCCTGTGCAAAATAAAGAGAACACCTGTTCCTGTTTATATTATAGAAAACAGCTGTCCCTGTGCACAATATAGAGGACATGAGTCTGTGTGTATAATATAGATAACAAGTATCCCTACGTGTAATATAGAGAGCAGCAGTCTGTGTATATAACATAGAGAGCAGCAGTCCCTGTGTAAAACACAGTGAACAGCAGTCCCTTTGTCTAATCTTGCGATCAGCAGTCCCTGTGCATAATATAGAGAACAGCAAACCCTGTGAATGATGTAGAAAACAGTCCCTGTTTATAATGTGGAGAACAGTAGTCCCTGTGTATATTGTGGAGAACAGCAGATCTTGTGACTCATGTAGAGAACAGCAGTCGATGTGTATAATGTAGAGAACAGCTGTCCCTGAGATTATGGTAGAGAACTGTAGTCCCTGTGTAAACTGTAGAGGACAGCGGCCCTGCATACATTGTAGGCAAAAGTGCAGTGTGCAGTGCTGAAATTGTGTTGCTGGAAAAGCGCAGCAGGTTAGGCAGCATCAGAGGAGCAGGAGAATCGATTTTTCGGGCGTAAACCCTTCTTCAGGAAGAAGGGCTTATGCCCGAAACATCGATTCTAGTGCTCCTCGGATGCTGCCTGACCTGCTGCATTTTTCCAGCAACGCATTTTTCAGCTCTGATCTCCAGCATCTGCAGTCCTCACTTTCTCCTGTGTACAATGCAGAGAACAGCCGTCCCTACATATAATATAGAGTTTAATAAAGTGAACAGCAGACCCTGTGTCTCAGATCGGAAACAGCAGTCCCAGTGTCTCAGATAGGGAACAGCAGTCTCTCCGTGCAATATGAAGAACAGCAGTCACTGTGTATAATATGGACAACAGCAAACACTGAGAATATTGTAGAAAACAGCAGTCCCTGTGTATATTATAGAGAACATCAGTCCCTGAGTGTCTGGTAGAGAACAGCAGTCACTGTGTAAAATATAGAGAATAGCCGTCCCTGGGTATAAAGTAGAGAATAACAATCCCTGTGTATAATATATAAAACAACAGTCCCTGTGTATGATCTGGTGAACACTAGTCCTTGAGCAGATTGTAGAGAATTTCAGTCCCTGTGTCTCATGTAGAGAACAGCAGTCCCTGTGCCTGTGCATAATATAGAGAACAGCAGTCCCTGTGTTTAATCAAGAGAGCAGCAGACCCTGTATACTATACAGAGAACAGCAGTCACTCTGTATCATAAAGAGAACAAGAAACACTGAGAATAATGTAGAAAAGAGCATTCCCTGTTTCCAATGTGGAGAACAGTTGTCCCTGTGTATATTGTAGAGAGCAGCAGATCCTGTGTCTCATGTAGAGAACAGCAGTCGCTGTGTATAATATAGAGAACAGTAGTCCCTGTGGACATTGTAGAGACCATCAGTCCCTGTGTATGATGTAGTACACTATGGAGGACAGCAGCACCTGTGTACAGTGTAGAGAAAGGCAGTCCCTGTATACAATGTCCAGAACAGCAGAGCCTTTGTACGTTGTATAGACCAGCAGCCCCTGTGTATAATATAGAGAACAGCAGAAACTGTGTGTAATATAGAGAACAGTCCTTGTGTATAATACAGAGAACAGTAGTCCCTGCGCACAATGCAGAGAGCAGCAGTCATTGCATACAATGTAGAGAACAGCAATCCATGTGTGCAACGTAGACAACAGCAGTGTCTCTGTACATTGTGGGGAACTCTAGTCTCTGAGTACAACACAGAGAACAGCAGTGCCTCTATACATTGTGGAGAACACTAGTCCCTGAATATAATATAGGGAACAGCAGACCATGTGTTTAATAAAGAGAACTGCAATCCCCATGTGTGATGTAGAGAACGACAGTCTCTGTTTTTATTATAGAGAAGAGCAGTCCTGTGTATAATGTAGAGAACAACAGTCCCTGTGTCTATTATGGAGAACAGCAGTCCCTGTGTTTAATGTAGAGTACAGCATTCCCTATGTTTCATAAAGAGAACAGCAGTTCCTGTGTATATTACAGAGAACAGCTGTCCTTGTGTGTAATAGAGAGACCAGGAGTTCCTGCGTAAAAAATAGAGAACAGCCTTACCTGTGCATAATATGGAGAACAGAAGTCCCTGTGTTTAATGAAGTGAACAAAGTCCCTGTATATAATATCAAGCACCACAGATCCTGTGCTTCACGAAGAGAACAGCAATACCTGTGTCTAATTAGGGAACAGCAGTCACTGTGTAAAATTTAGAGAACACCAGTCCCTGGGTATAATGTAGAGAATAACAATCCCTGTGTATAATGTATAAAACAGCAGTCCCTGTGCATGATCTGGTGAACACTAGTCCTTGAGCAGATTGTAGCAAACAACAATCCCTGTGTACAATATAGAGAACAGCTATCCCTGTGTATAATACAGAGAAGAGCAGTCCCTGTGTCTATTTTTGAGAACACCAGTGCCTGTGTATAATATAGAGAACAGCAGTCACTGTGTATCATAAAGAGAACAACAAAACCTGAGAATAATGTAGAAAACAGCAGTCCCTGTTTCTAATGTGGAGGACAGTATATTGTAGAGAACAGCAGATCCTATGTCTCATGTAGAGAACAGCAGTCCCAGTGTATACTATAGAGAATAGGTGTCCGTGAGAGACCAGTCGTCCCTGTGTAAAATGCAGAAAACAGTGGTCCTGTGTACATTATAGAAAACTGCAGTCCCTACATATAATATGGAGAACAGCAGTCCCTGCATATAATATAGTAAACAGCGGTCCCTGTGTTTAATAAAGAGAGCAGCAATCCCAGTGTATAATGTAGAGAACAGCAGTCACTGTGTATAATATAGAGAACAGCAATCCCAGTGCATAATATAGAGAATAGCAGTCCCTGTGTTTCACAGAGAACAGCAGTCCCTGTGTACAATATAGAAAACATGTGTCCCTGTGTATATCATAGAGAGCAGGAGTCCCTGTGTGTAATATAGAGAACAGCACTGTGTATATTATGGAGGACAGCAAACCCTGAGATTAATGTAGAAAAGCAGTCCCTGTTTCTAATGTGGAGAACAGTAATCCTTGTCAATATTGTAGAGAACAGCAGTCCCTGTGTATAATGAAGAGAACAGCAGTCCTGCGTACACTGTACAGAACAGCAGCACCTGTGTACAGTGTAGAGGAAGGCAGTCCCTGTATACAATGTCTAGAACAGCAGAGTCTTTGCACATTGTAGAGACCAACAGACCCTGTGTATAATATGGAGAACAGCAGTCCTTCTGTTTACTATGGAGAACAGCTGTACCTGTGTCTATTCCACAGAACAGCAGTCCCTATGTATAATATAGAGAACAGCAATCACTGCGAACAATGCAGAGAACAGCAGTGCCTCTGTACATTGTGGAGAACACTAATCCCTGAATATAATATAGAGAACAGCAGTGCCTGTATTTAATAAAGAGTGTATGATGGAGAGAACAAAAGTCTCTGTGTTTATTATACAGAAGAGCAGTCCTGTGTATAACCTAGAGAACAGCAGTCCTGCATATACTGTAGAGAATGGCAGTCCCAGTGTACAATGTTGAAAACAACAGAGTTCGTGCACATTGTAGAAAACAGCAGTCCCTTTGTATAATATGGCGAACAGCAGTCCCTGCGTCTATTATACAGAACTGCAATCCCTGTGTATACTATAGAAAACAGCTGTTACTGGGTCTATTCCACAGAACCGCAGTCCCTTTGTATAATACGAGAACAGCAGTTCGTCTGTACAATACAGAGATGAGCAGTCCCTGTGTATAACATAGTGAACAGCACTCCCTATGTATAAAATAGAGAACAAAAGTCCCTGCGCACATGCAGAGAACAGCAGTGCTGTGTACATTGTAGAGGACATCAGTCCCTGTGTATAATACAGAAATCAGCAGTCCCTGTGTATGACATAGAACATAGAACATAGAAAAATACAGCGCAGTACAGGCCCTTCGGCCCTTGACTGAAACCTACCTAACCTAAATTAGCCCAATAACCTCCATATGCTTGTCCAATGTCCGCTTAAATGACCATAAAGAGGGAGTGTCCACCACTGCTACTGGCAGGGCATTCCATGAACTCACAACCCGCTGAGTAAAGAATCTACCCCTAACATCTGTCCTATACCTACCTCCCCTTAATTTAAAGCTGTGTCCCCTAGTAACAGCTGACTCCATACGCGGAAAAAGGTTCTCACTGTCAACCCTATCTAAACCCCAAATCATCTTGTACACCTCTATCAAATCTCCCCTAAACCTTCTTTTCTCCAATGAGAAAAGCCCCAAGTGCCTCAGCCTTTCCTCATACGATCTTCCTACCATACCAGGCAACATCCTGGTTAACCTCCTCTGCACTCGTTCCAATGCCTCCACATCCTTCCTATAGTATGGCGACCAAAACTGCACACAATACTCCAGATGAGGCCGCACCAGTGTCTTATACAATTGCAACATGACCTCAGGACTCCGGAACTCAATTCCTCTACCAATAAAGCCCAGTACACCATATGCCTTCTTCACAGCACTATTTACCTGGGTGGCAACTTTCAAAGATCTGTGTACATGGACACCAAGATTCCTCTGCTCATCCACACTACCAAGTAGTCTACCATTAGCTCAGTAATCCATCTTCTTGTTACTCCTACCAAAGTGAGTGACTTCACACTTAGCTACATTGAATTCCATTTGCCACCTTACTGCGCAGCTCTGCAACTTATCTATATCCCGCTGTAACCTGCCACATCCTTCTTCACTGTCCACAACTCCACTGACTTTCATATCATCCGTAAACTTGCTCACCCAGCCGTCAAGCCCCTCCTCCAGGTCATTTATAAAAATGACAAACAGCAATGGTCCTAAAACAGATCCTTGTGGAACACCGCTAGTAACTGTGCTCCAAGATGAACCTATACCATCAACTACTACCCTCTGTCTCCTTCCAGCCAGCCAATTCCTAATCCAAATCTCTAATGCACCCTCAATGCCATGCCTCCGTAGTTTTTGCATTAGCCTGCCTTGGGGTACCTTATCGAACGCCTTGCTAAAATCCATATACACCACATCTACTGCTTTACCCTCGTCCACTTCCTTGGTCACCTTCTCAAAGAATTCAATAAGGTTTGTGAGGCACGACCTGCCCTTCACAAAACCATGCTGACTATCCTTGATCACATTATTCCTATCCAGATGTTCATAAATCCTATCCCTTACAATTCTCTCTAAGACTTTTCCCACAACAGAAGTGAGACTCACTGGCCTATAGTTACTCGGACTATCCCTGCTCCCCTTCTTGAACAAGGGGACCACATTTGCTATCCTCCAGTCTTCTGGCACTATTCCCGTAGACAACGACGACATAAAAATCAAGGCCAATGGCTCCGCTATCTCCTCCCTAGATTCCCAGAGGATCCTAGGATAAATGCCATCAGGCCCAGGAGACTTATCTATTTTCACCCTTTCCAGTATTCCCCAGACCTCTTCCCTACATACCTCAAAGCCATCCATTCTAATCACTTGTGACTCAATATTCACATCAGCAACAGTGTCCTGTTCCTGAGTGAATACTGACGAAAAGTATTGATTTAGTGTCTCACCAATCTCCTCTGCCTCCACACACAACTTCCCACTACTATCCTTGACTGGACCGATAACTACCCTAGTCATCCTTTTATTCCTGACATACCTGTAGAAAGCCTTTGGGTTTTCCCTAATCCTACCAACTAAGGACTTTTCATGTCTGCTTCTCGCTGCTCTTAGCTCTCTCTTTAGATCCTTCCTGGCTACCTTACAACTCTCAACCGCCCCAACTGAACCTTCACGCCTCATCTTTACATAGGCCGCCCTCTTCCCTTTCACAAGGGATTCCAAATCCTTATTAAACCATGGCTCACTCACAAGACCGTTTACTCCCTGCCTGACTGGTACATACTTATCAAGGACACCCATTAGCTGTTCCTTAAACAATCTCCACATATCATTTGTGTCCTTCCCTTGAAGCCTATTTTTCCAATCCACGCATTCTAAGTCATGCCTCACCGCATCATAATTTCCCTGCCCCCAGCTATAACAGTTGCCCTGCAGTGCACATTTATCCCTCTCCATCACTAGAGTAAAAGTCACCAAGTTGTGGTCACTGCCCCCGAAGTGCTCACCTCCCTCCAAGTCTAACACCTGGCCTGGTTCATTACCTAGAACCAAATCCAGTATAGCCTCACCTCTTGTTGGCCTGTCTACATATTGTGTCAGGAAACCCTCCTGCACACATTGGACAAACACCGACCCATCTAACCAACTCGAGCTATAGCTTTCCCAGTCAATATCTGGGAAGTTAAAGTCCCCCATAACAACCACCCTGCTACTTTCACTCTTCTCCTGAATCATCCTCGCAATACTTTCCTCTACTTCTCTCGGACTATTAGGAGGCCTGTAGAAAACTCCTAACAGGGTGACCTCACCTTTCCTATTTCTAACCTCTGCCCAAACTACCTCAGATGGCAACTCTTCCTCCATCACCCTTTCTACTGCTGTAATACTATCCTTGACAAGCAATGCCACACCTCCACCTCTTTTACCCCCATCTCTGACCCTAGTAAAACATGTAATTTCCGTTATTAGCTGAGTAGTTCCATAAAGGAACCTGCTCTGTAATGATGTTTGTTCTAGGACTCTAACTACCTGTTTTAGCTGAGCTGGTCCATCTGCACTGTGTTTTAATGCTGTGTGTTCTATAAGTCTAACTTCCTGTATTAGCCGAGTGTAATGTTCTATGTTATATTGGTCTAATGTGCCAAGTGGTTCCATAAAGAGCCTGTACTGCGCAGTAATGTTCTATCTTGTGTTGGGAGAAAGTGAGGACTGCAGATGCTGGAGATCAGAGCTGAAAAATGTGTTGCTGGAAAAGCGCAGCAAGTCAGGCAGCATCAAAGGAGCAGGAGAATCGATGTTTCGGGCATAAGCCTTCATCCTGCTCCTTTTATGCTGCCTTACCTGCTGTGCTTTTCCAGCAACACATTTTTAAGCTCTATCTTGTCCAGTATTAGCCGAGTGGTTCCATAAAGGGCCTGTACTGTGCTGTAATCCTGTATGCTTTATGTGTATAACTTCCTTTATTAGACATGCAGTTCCATAGTAGTTCCATAAAGGGTCTGTACTGTGCAGTAATGTTCTATCTTGTGTTGGTGTAATTTGCGGAATTAGCTGAGTGGTTCCATGAACGGCCTGTACTGTGCTGTAATGCTGTTTGTTCTATGATTCTAACTACCTGTATTTGCTGAGCGGTTCAATCAAGGGCTTGTACTGTGCTTTAATGCTGTGAGTTCTATGAGTCTAACTTCCTTTATTAGTCGCGCAGTTCCATCAAGGGCCTCTACTGTGCAGTAATATTCTATCCTGTGTTGGTCTAATGTCCAATAAGAGTGTCTAATGTCCGATTAGCCAACTGGTTCCATAAAGGACCTGTACTGTGCTGTAATGCTGTATGTTCTATGAGTATAACTTCCTTTATTAGTTGCGCAGTTCCATAAAGGGCCTGTACTGTGCTGCAACGTTCCAAGGTGTAATTGTCTAATGTCTGGTAAGAGTCATGCGCTGTAATGGTGTTTGTCCTATGATTCTAACTACCTGTATATGCTGAGCGGTTCAATCAAGGGTTTGTACTGTGCTATAATGCTGTGAGTTCTATGAGTCTAACTTCCTTTATTAGTCAAGCTGTTCTATCAAGGGTCTGTACTGTGCTGAAATGTTCTATGTTGTATTGGTCTAATGTCCGGTAAGAGACGAATGGTTGCATAGAGGGCCGGTGTTGTGCTGGAATGCTGTATGTTCTATGACTCTAACTTCCTTTATTTGCTGAGAGGTTCCATCAAGGGCCTGTACTGTGCAGTAATGATATATCTTGTGTTGGTATAATTTGCAGAATTAGCTGAGTGGTTCCATAAGTGGCCTGATACTGTGCTGAAATGATGTATGTTCTATGAGTCTAACTTCCTTTATTAGCCAAGCTGTTCTATCAAGGGTCTGTACTGTGCAGTAATGTTCTATCTTGTGTTGGTGTAACTTGCGGAATTAGCTGAGTGGTTCCATAAAGGGCCTGTACTGCGCTGTAATGCTGTGGGTTCTATGAGTCTAACTTCCTTTATTCGCTGATCAGTTCCATAAAGGGCCTGTACTGTGCTGTAATGTTCTATGCTGTATTTGTCTAATGTCCAGTAAGAGCCGAGTGGCTCCACAAAGGGTCTGTACTGTGATGTAATGCTGTTTGTTCTATGACTCTAACTGCCTGTATCCTTTATTATTCACACAGTTCCATCAAGTGCCTGTAGTGTGCAGTAATGTTCTATCTTATGTTGGTCTCATGTCCGGTATTAGCCGAGTGGTTCCATAAAGGGCCTGTACTGCGCTGTAATGCTGTATGTTCTATGAGTTCTACTTCCTTTATTAGTCGCGCAGTTCCATCAAGGGCCTGTACTGTGCAGTAATGTTCTATCTTGTGTTGGTCTAATTTCTGGTATTAGCCGAATGGTTACATAAATGGCCTGTACTGCGCTCTAATGCAGTATGTTCTATGAGTCTATCTTGCTTTATTATTCGCACAGTTCCATAAAGAGCCTGTACTGTGGTGTAATCTGTTATGTTGTATTGGTCTAATGTCCGATAAGAGCCATAGAGGGCCTATACTGCACTTGTAATACTGTATGTTCTTTGGCTTTAACTGCCTCTATTTCCCAAGCGGTTCCATCAGTTCCATAAAGCGCCTGTGTTATACAGTAATGTTCTATGTTGTATTGGTCTAATGTCCGGTGTTTGCCGAGTGGTTGCATAAAGGGTCTGTACTGTGCTATAATGCTGTGAGTTCTAGGAGTCTAACTACCTTTATTAGTCAAGCAGTTCCATAAATGGCCTGTACTGTGCTGTAAAGTTCTATGTTGTATTGGTCTAATGTCCAGTAAGAGATGAGAGGTTGCATAGAGGGCATGTACTGCGCTGTAATGCTGTATGTTCTATGACTTTAACTACCTGTATCTCACGAGCAGTTCCTTTGAGAGCCTGTACTGTGCTGTAATGCTGTATGTTCAATGAGTCCAACTTCCTTTATTAGTCACGCAGTTCCATAAAGAGCCTGCACTGTTATGTAATGTGCTATGTTGTATTGGTCCTATGTCTGGTAAGAGCCCAGTCATTCCATATAGGGCCTGTACTGCACTGTAATACTGTTTGTTCTATGACTCTAAATAGCGCTATTTCCCGAGCGGTTCCATCAAGGGCCTGTACTGTGCTGTAATGCTGTATGTTCTATGAATCTAAATTTCTTTATTAGTCACGCAGTTCCATCAAGGGCCTGACAAGCATCAATAACCTTTCCCGCTCTTGAGTGATGGAGAGGGATAAGTGTGCACTGCAGGCTAAGAGTTATAGCTGGGGGCAGGGAAATTATGATGGGGTGAGGCATGACTTAGGATGCGTGGATTGGAAAAATAGGCTTCAAGGGAAGGGCGTAATTGATATGTGGAGCTTGTTCAAGGAGCAACTATTGAGTGTCCTTGATAAGTATGTACCTGTCAGGCAGGGAGGAAAATGTCGTGTGAGGGAGCCGTGGTTTAATAAGGAATTGGAATCCCTTGTTAAATGGAAGAGGGCAGCCTATGTGATTTCTATAGGCATGTCAGGAATAAAAAAATGACTAGGGTAGGAATAGGTCCAGTCAAGGATAGTAGTGGGAAGTTGCGTGTGGAGGCTGAAGAGATTGGGAGACACTGAATGAATACTTTTCGTCAGTATTCACTCAGGAACAGGACATTGTTGCCAATGTGAATACTGAGTCACAATTAAGTAGAATGGATGGCTTTGACGTATGTAGGGAAGAGGTGTTGGAAATTCTGGAAAGGGTGAAAATAGATAAGTCCCCTGGGCCTGATGGCATTTATCCTAGGATTCTCTGGGAAGCAAGGGAGGAGATTGCAGAGCCATTGGCCTTGATTTTTATGTCCTTGTTGTCTACAGGAATAGTGCCAGAAGACTGGAGGCTAGCAAATGTGGTTCCCTTGTTTAAGAAGTGGAGTAGGGATAACCCTAGTAACTATAGGCTGGTGAGTCTCACTTCTGTTGTGGGCAAAGTCTTAGAGAGAATTGTAAGGGATAGGATTTATGAACATCTGGATAGGAATAATGTGATCAAGGATAGTCAGCATGGTTTTGTGAAGGGCAGGTCATGCCTCACAAACCTTATTGAATTCTTTGAGAAGGTGACTAAGGAGGTGGATGAGGGGAAAGCGGTAGATGTGGTGTACATGGATTTTAGTAAGGCATTTGATAAGGTTAGGATACTGCAAAAAATACGGAGCTATGGCATTGAGGGTGAGTTGGAGGTTTGGATTAGGAATTGGCTGGCTGGAAGAAGACAGAGGGTAGTAGTTGATGGTAAAAGTTCATCTTGGAGTGCCGTGACTAGCGGTGTTCCGCAAGGATCTGTTTTGGGAACATTGCTGTTTGTCATTTTTATAAATGACCTGGAGGAGGGGCTAGAAGGCTGGGTGAGCAAGTTTGCGGATGATACAAAAGTTGGAGGAGTTGTTGACAGTGAGGAAGGATGTGGCAGGTTACAGTGGGATATAGATAAGCTGCAGAGCTGGGCAGAAAGGTGGCAAATGGAGTTCAATGTAGCTAAGTGTGAGGTGCTTTGCAATGAACCAGACTCTATAAAAGATCTTAAAGTAAGGGAACCCTTAGGAAGTAGCGACCATAATATGGTAGAGTTCAGTCTGGAGTTTGAAAGGGAGAAGGCAAAATCTGATGTAATGGTGTTACAGTTGAATAAAGGTAATTATGAGGGCATGAGAGAAGAACTGACTAAAATAGACTGGAAGCAGAGGCTAACCGGGAAGACACTAGAGCAAAAATGGCAGGAGTTTGTAGGTATAATTGAGGACACTGTACAGAGGTTCATTCCCAAGAAAAGAAAGATTAACCGGGGAGGGATTAGACAACCTTGGCTGACAAAGGAAGTCAGGAAATGTATTAAAGAAAAAGAGAGATCCTGTAAAGCGGCTAAGAACAGTGGGAAATCAGAAGATTGGGAAGGATACAAAAGCAAACAGAGGATAACAAAGAGTGTAATAAGAAATGAGAGGATCAAATATGAAGGTAGGCTAGCCAGTAATATTAGAAATAATAGTAAAAGTTTCTTTCAGTACATAAGAAACAAACGACAGGCAAAAGTAGACATTGGGCCACTTCAAACTAATGCAGGGAGCCTAGTGATGGGAGATAAGGAAATAGCAGGAGAACTTAACAAGTACTTTGCGTCAGTTTTCACAGTGGAAGACATGAGTAATATCCCAAAAATTAAAGGGTGTCATGGGAATGAGTTAAGTATGGTTGCCATTACGAAAGAGATAGTGCTAGAAAAGTTAAAAAGTCTTAAAATTGATAAATCTCCTGGCCCCGATGGGATACACCCTAGAGTTCTGAGAGAGGTTGCTGAGGAAATAGCAGAGGCATTGGTTGAGATCTTTCAAGAGTCACTGGAGTCAGGAAAGGTCCCGGATGATTGGAAGATGGCTGTAGTAACCCCCTTGTTCAAGAAAGGATCAAGGCAAAAGATGGAAAATTATAGGCCAATCAACTTAACCTCGGTTGTTGGTAAAATTCTAGAATCCATCATTAAGGATGAGGTTTCTAAATTCTTGGAAGAGCAGAGTCTGATTAGAACAAGTCAACATGGATTTAGTAAAGGGAGGTCATGCCTGACAAACCTGTTGGAATTTTTTGAAGAGGTAACAAGTAGGTTAGACCAGGGAAACCCAGTGGATGTGGTCTATCTAGACTTTCAAAAGGCCTTTGATAAGGTGCCACACGGGAGGCTGCTGAGCAAGGTAAGGGCCCATGGTGTTCGAGGTGAGCTGCTGGGATGGATTGAGGATTGGCTATCTAACAGAAGGCAGAGAGTTGGGATAAAAGGTTCTTTTTCAGAATGGCAGCCGGTGACGAGCGGTGTCCCGCAGGGTTCGGTGCTGGGGCCACAGCTGTTTGCATTATATATTAATGATTTGGATGACGGAACCGGGGGCATTCTAGCGAAGTTTGCCGATGATACGAAGTTAGGTGGACAGGCAGGTAGTACTGAGGAAGTAGGGAGGCTACAGAAGGATCTAGACAGGTTGGGAGAGTGGTCCAGGAAATGGCTGATGGAATTTAACGTGAGCAAGTGTGAGATCTTGCACTTTGGCAAAAAGAATAAAAGCATGGGTTACTTTCTAAATGGTAAGAAAATTAATAAAGCCAAAGCACAAAGGGATCTGGGAGTGCTAGTCGAGGATTCTCTAAAGGTAAACATGCAGGTTGAGTCTGTGATTAAGAAAGCGAATGCAATGTTGTCTCTTATCTCAAGAGGGTTGAAATATAAAAGCAGAGATGTACTACTAAGACTTTATAAAGCTCTGGTTAGGCCCCATTTGGAGTACTGTGTCCAGTTTTGGTCCCCACACCTCAGGAAGGACAGACTGGCACTGGAACGTGTCCAGCGGAGATTCACACGGATGATCCCTGGAATGACAGGTCTAGCATATGAGGAACGGCTGAGGATACTGGGATTGTATTCGTTGGAGTTTAGAAGATTAAGGGGAGATCTAATAGAGACGTACAAAATAATACATGGCTTTGAAAAGGTGGATGCTAGAAAATTGTTTCTGTTAGGCGAGGAGACTAGGACCCGTGGACACAGCCTTAGAATTAGAGGGGGTCATTTCAGAACAGAAATGCGGAGACATTTCTTCAGCCAGAGAGTGGTGGGCCTGTGGAATTCATTGCCACGGAGTGCAGTGGAAGCCGGGACGCTCAATGTCTTCAAGGCCGAGATTGATAGGTTCTTGTTGTCTAGAGGAATTAAGGGCTACGGGGAGAACGCTGGTAAGTGGAGCTGAAATGCGCATCAGCCATGATTGAATGGCGGAGTGGACTCGATGGGCCGAATGGCCTTACTTCCACTCCTATGTCTTATGGTCTTATGGTCTTATGGCCTGATGGTGATATCATTTCTTTTTTAAAATTTGTTTCTTCCCATGAATCAGCTGCTGAAATGATGGGGAAATCCAAGGCCCAATCAGTGAGCTCAGTGACAGACAAAAAAATCCCATTTCCTGATCATTCACTGACTGCAGTGCCCTACACAGGCATGTTGTCTTCCAAATTGTCAATTTTAAATTCGCACTCATCTATCCAAAATGTTCCAATGTCATCTATTTATTTCTTTGCTTTCTTGGACTGGTGTAAATCTTGTTTTGTAAAATCTCGATGGAAGTGTCAGACATTTTGCTCTGATGTCAATGTTACCAGTTAGTGTGATAATAAACAAACTTACAGATTGCAATCCATTCAGTGATTTGAAATGGTCAGTAAGAATGACAGAAACCACGGTAAGTCTAACGATTGGGAGCAATTTAGGACACAGCAAAGAATGACCCAGAAACTGATCGGGGAGGAAGAATATCAATGCAGCTTTCCCCTGAAGGTAAGATTCCTCTTACATTCCCAGGCCATTTCCAATCTTGTTTGCCACCTCCCCAACAGCACTCGCAAACCTGTTTGTGAGGGTGAGGATGTCCATTCCAGTCATGCCAAGGTGTAAACTGTCCAACTTATTGAAGTCAACCTGCTGCAGAACTGGTCCTAGTGCCTCTGAAATATGCTGTCTGCCATCCTGAACCCATTTTCCAGATACATTTTACCGCTCAATGGTTATCCTCACCAGCATGTGGGACTGGCAGTGATTCTGAGATGACTGCGTTACAGCTTTTCAATCTTACTCCCAGCTGCCTCAAATCTGTATTATGGATCACATTCCTGCCTTCCTATCAAGGTCTTTGTCACCAACGTGAAGCGTTGCCTCTGTCTTTTGATCCAGCAGAATTTCCTGCAGTTGTTCTGTAATGTCCTTGACCCTTGCAGTAGGGAGTTTATCATAGCACGCTGGAGATATGTTTGTGGCTGTAGAAACACCACCCTGTTCATCGAACTAAAGAACCCACCCTCTTCTTCCTATCTTCCTGTCCAGCTGAGCTGGACATGCTGTCACTGACGCGACTCTGTCTGCATTCCTCTGATGAATCCTCTCCATCACTCGTTTCCAAAGGAGGAAACTGATTTGTAACCTAGATCCTCTCAGGTAACTCCTGGACTACCTGGCTGTCACACAGCCCATAAACTGTGGTGTAGCCACGTCCATAACTGTGTTCTTCCCCACGTCCTCAGCCCCATGGATGCCCCCCCCCCACCATTACTCCCGATCCAGAAAATCGAACTCCAGTTTTTGCAGCCTGTGACGTCTCCTACAGATATTTTCAGACGTCAAGCATCCCAGAATCCCACATTCCACAAGCTGACCATGTCATTGCAGTGGAACTGTCTAACTTTATTTTAAAGTTACATGTTAAACAGCTGACCAGTTAGTCCCAAAACATCTCCTTCTGCTGACTGTCTTAGGAACTAAACACTGGACATTTGTCTACTAAATTAAAGTAAATGAAAAATGCAAAAGAGTATTTTGTTCCCTCTTTCACCCAATCCACCAATCACTAAACTCATTCTCTGTGAGATCACCGCTTTGAGCTCTGTCAATTTTGCTGTCCCTGTGCTGTAACTGCTTTGATGATACAGCTTTGAGGCTTCATTTCCCTTAATAGACATTTACTGCTTGCCATTTGGAAAGTTTAGAGCAAGTTTACACCTGCCTCAGGAATGTTAGATTGTTCAACCCCATGCTGTACTTGTCTGAGAATATCTGATAGTGATTGTGCAGTGGATGTTTTACTCTGTAACAAGACCTTATTGGACCCTACGTAGGATTGATTTATTGGGGAGTATTGGGAATCTCATGAAATTTGGTTATTTCTTGTTTCCCTGCCCTAAATAAAATGAAATATAATTTTCAAGACAATTGCTGAGTTGTGGCATGTACTAATATTCATATTTTTCAGGTCTTTGTGGTACAGTTACCTGATCATCACTGGATACACTGACAGGTGTACAGTATGCTTCCCTGCTCAAATCTGTTACAAACAACATGGAAAAACACACTCACATGTCATTGTCATTGCAGTGACTGGAATGAGGTCAGCCAGCTGAACCTCATACAATTTGAGTTCCCTAATTGGAGTTGTTCATCTGGTGTTCTGCTCATAGTCGGAGTCGCTCTGTGTTAGCTGGGTCAGTGTCATGTACCAAGCACGTGTAAATAAATGATGAATTATTGACGGGATACTGGCTTTTGTGGAGTTATCTCAGTCATCACCACTCTAATTTATTTCTGAGCACTCACTCCAGGTTCATTGTTTACTATCTTTCATATCACTTTGATAATCTTGAAAACCTAAAATTAATACCTTGTTTTTTATCAACTCTTGACAAAACCTGAATCATTTTCATGCAGTGCGATCTGATAAGCAGCATGATAGATAACTGGGTATCTATCTAGAACTGGGTCTGCAGGACCTTCACCTTTGTTACTCACACATTGTACAATCAAAGCTGAAATTCAGGGAGTGGTACTGAGGGTGTGTGACACTGTCAGAGGGTCAAGAGTGACAGTGGTCTCTGGTTGTGGGAGTCATGGTTGAAGGAGTCATGTATCGTTCAGATACCAGTCATCAGAGAGTGCTGCACTATATTCAGGTAGTTCTCGGTGTCTGCTGCACTGGCAGGATTGGGGTAAAGAGCTGGGGAAGCACTGCATTGCAGGAAATTCAGTGATAATTTATGGATCCTCCATTCTAAGATAGTGCGAGAAGTTGAATGGTCATTAATGAAGAAATGTTGCACTATTGGAGGGTCACAGCAGAGAAGCTGTTCCATTGGCTCAGCAATTCAAACCTGACTCCTCTCGCTGTTGAAGGAACGGCAGCAGAAATATCCCCCGTGTCTTGTGACCAACAATTCTTTCCCACAATTCTTCCCGCACTCAAAGAAATAAAAGGTGACCTGGTTCTGATACTATTACTGTCTGCGGAAGTTCCATGTGTGTAATCTTGCTGTCATTTCCCTCCCTTGTAACAGGGACCACCCTTCATTGGCTTAATCAACCTCATCTTCTGCAAATCTCTTTGGGATATACGAAGCTGAGAAAAGTGTGTTTCTCCTTTTCTGAAGGAATGTGGACTAACAGATGTACGTAAATCCCAGGATTAGAAAGGAGGAATTTCCAGGATTTTTTGATGAAATGACATTGAGTGAAATGCAATAGAGTTTCATTCCTAATTACCTATGGAACTTGCCCTTTTAGGTGACAGTGGCCGTTTTTATGATGAGACATTTATGTCTAATCTCAGAATAAGGATAAAATTAACTCTGAAGTTAATATCCAGAGGGAAGCCTGAGCCCTGTTGGGGAAGATTCAGGATTATACAGTGAATAATCAGAGAGAAAGGCAGACTGAGACAGAGAGTGAAGTTGGGCCTATTACCCAGAACACCAGACAGTGAAGGATTGGTGAGAGGCTCAAGGGCTGAGGGAGAGATGGAGAAATCACAATGTGGAGACTGATCATAGATTAAATATGAACTGGAATCTGGGTCTGCGACAATGAAAGCAAGAGGATAAGGAGCAGAACTTCCAGCAATTTGTGTCCTCGGGATCTGGGGTCAGAACATCAAAGCTAAATCAGTAAAAGCTCCACTTCCTGAAGTGAATCAATTAATTTGAACCTGGTCATGGAATACTGAAAGAGAACACGGCAAGATGAAAAATAACCTCATGTTCAGCGCAAACAAATGCAGATGAGCTTCATTGTTTCTTATTTAACAGAGAGAATGAGAATATATTCCATGTTACTCCTGAGAGACAAACAGAGCAGGAAACATCGAATATACAATGTCTGCCTTTGACTAAAATGAATGAAGTGGTCGGAGGGCCAGTGCAGGTGCCAGTCTTCAGGTTCACCACTGGAAGGTCAGGACCCACACAGAATGTCACAGAAACCAGTCCAATGGCAGCGGGGTGGGTGTTGGTTCCAGCAGAGAGTGAACATCATGAAACAAAAAACATAGTTTCTGACTCAATTCCACAAACACATTCTCATTCATCATGAACAATAACCCATTTCGGCAATCCCAGGAAATAAATCCGCCCTGAACAAAGGGAGAGACATTTTCCTGAAACTGGAAGGACATCTTTCTCCATTTCAACTTTCCTGTAATCTCCCCTGTCATCACTGTGACCTGGGTTGTAGGAGACGGTGCAGATTTTCAATTCCACAATCAATTCCATCCAAGTATCCAACAAATCTCAAGGATGAAACATTCTTCTTAAAGCTGGTGAGGCGTATTCAGATCCATGGCCACTTGCTGAAAATGGTTAGCGTCTCTAAAAGCTCTTGAGATTGGCACCCTTGGGAACATTGGTGGAATTCAGGAAAATGGGCATCATCTCTGTACTAACCACAATGCCTTCCCCTCTAATGCTCACCATGGGATACCGCTCTCCCATTCTAATCTCTCACATCCAGTTCCACTTCCATCAATCCCTCTCCACCTCAATTTCTGCTCCTGTTTTCCTCCCTCTCAATGGATTGTCTCTGAGCTTTCTGTTGCATTCCTCAAATTAATGACACATCCATTTTCTACTGTACATTTTTCCCGCTATGAGGGTCTTCAGTGGGAGGGATATCAGGATTAGCTAGATCAGAGGAAAAGAGTGACTTTTAAGTTTAAGATTTCTGTCCCAGTTTAAGAATCAGTTCTGAATATCTTGCCAGTTTGAATAAACTCGAAACTTCTTCTGAATATATCTGAGAACATTAATTCCCTATTCCACCCAAACCCTCAGTCAATGCCTGAGGAAGATTTTCTCTGATTACCTTGATGAGAGTGTTTGTAAGGTGAAGCTGTTTTGATCAGCCTCCTGATCACATTCACTCCCAGACAGATCAACCCGTGACATAGTCAGTGCAGTGACCTTGCCTTCCCCATGTTTCCTTGTGCAGCCTCATGCCTCAGGTGAAGCCAGGTTACAAACTGATTGTGATGTATGATCTCTGTCTGTGATGGACACGGTGAGGTCACACTTGTCTGTGAGGTCACACATTTTCTTGTTCAGTTCAAGAGGCCTCACCACGATCAAGGATGGAGTTACCTTCACTTCTCTCAGGTTAGAATATGCTCATATTTCAGAATGCACAACACAGTTGCAGACATTGACAGTAGGATTTGGGATATGGGTGATGGGCAGTCATGAAGTTGCCATGATCCTTTGTGCTTTCTCTTGGTAATACACCAATGGCTGGGAGAAGCTGCTCAGTGAGGGAACTGAGAATTCACATCAGGCACCATTCCTCCCTATCTCTGTAACCCCTCCGCCCCAATGCACCTATCTATGTAAGTTCCTCCAGCTCCTATACCCCAACTCTGTAAGCTACTCTCGCACACACACCCGTCCTGATTTCGTGACCACCCGTAGTACCGACACCAGTTCCCAACTTTGTAACTATCTCCATCCCAATGGTACCTCCTTATCTCATAAACCTCTCTGGCTTCTACATTGCAACCACGAATTGTAACCAGCTCCAACCCTTACATCTCCCCTTATCTCTATAACCTCCTCGCCACTACACTTGAACATATCTCCATATTCTCCTCCAACAATGATAAGGCAGCCAATTTCTGTACCTCCAGCATCTACAAACCTCTCTTTCACTTTGACCTCCACCAACACCTACATACCTACCTATCTCTGTAATCTCCAATAACACCTACACCCCTACCTATCTCCGTAACCTCCACCAACAGCTACACCCCATCTATATCTGTAACCTCCACCAACACCTACATCTCTACCTATATCTGGAACCTCCACCAACACCTACACCCCTACCTATCTCTGTAACCTCCACTAACACCTATACCCCTACCTATCTCTGTAACCTCCACCAACCCCTACACCCCTACCTATCTCTGTAACCTCCACCAACACCTACACCCCTACCTATCTCTGTAACCTCCACCAACACCTATACCCCTACTTATCTCTGTAACCTCCACCAACCCCTACACCCCTACCTATCTCTGTAACCTCCACCAACACCCACACCCCTACCTATCTCTGTAACCTCCACCAACACCCACACCCCTACCTATCTCTGTAACCTCCGCCAACCCCTACACCCCTACCTATCTCTGTAACCTCCACCAACACCCACACCCCTACCTATCTCTGTAACTTCCACCAACACCCACACCCCTACCTATCTCTGTAACCTCCACCAACCCCTACACCCCTACCTATCTCTGTAACCTCCACCAACCCCTACACCCCTACCTATCTCTGTAACCTCCACCAACACCCACACCCCTACCTATCTCTGTAACCTCCACCAACACCTACACCCCTACCTATCTCTGTAACCTCCACCAACCCCTATACCCCTACCTATCTCTGTAACCTCCACCAACACCTACACCCCTACCTATCTCTGTAAACTCCACCAAAACCTACACCTCACAGCACCAGGGTCCCCGGTTCGCTTCCAGCCTCGGGCAATTGTCTGTGTGGAGCTTTCACATCCCCCCTGTGTCTTTGTGGGTTTCCTCCCACAGTACAAAGATGTGCAGGTCAGGTGAATTGGCCATGCTAAATTGCCTATTGCTTTCGGTGCCTTAGTCAGAATGTAGTGGGTCTGGGTGAGTTACTGTTTGGAGGATCGATGTGGACTGGTTGGGCCAACGGGCCTGTTTCCACACTGTAGGGAATCAAATTGAAACTCTAAGTAAACAATGTCTGCCTTCATCAGTTTTTTTGGTTACTTCCTCAAAAAAACCCAATCAAGTTTGGGAGATATTATTTCCCTCACACAAAACAATGCCCGCGCTCCCGAATCATTCCTTGCCTCTCCAATTGCATGTAAACCTTCTCTTTCAGAATCAATTCAAACAACATACCTACCAGTGAAGTCCAGACTCTTTACATCCCTTCTTAAACAAAGGAACAACATTAGCTACTCTCCAGTCATCAGGCACCTCGTCAATATTTATAGATGATACAAATATTTCTGCAAACAGCCCCGCAATTTCCTCCTTAACTTCCCACAAAGTCCTGGAATGCCCTCGATCAGGTCCCAGAGATTTCTCTATCTTTATATTTTCTATGACCTCCAGCAGTGCCTCTTCTGTAATGTGAACGGTTTTAGAAATGTCAGTATTTACTTCGCTGAGTTCTCTACCTTTAATTTCTTTTTCCATAGCAAAAACTGATAACAAATATGAAGTTAATGTCTTCCTTATCTTCTGAAATTCACCACAAAGATAACCTTGTCAATCTTTATGGGGCCCTGCTCTCTCTTTGGGGGTTTCTTGCTCTGAATGAGGTGACAGAGTCATACAGTAATACAGCATGGAAACAGGCCCTTCAGCCCAAACTGTTCCATGCTGACCACGGTGCCCACTCAGCTAATTCCAATTGCCTGCATTTGGTCTATATCCCTCTAAACCCTTCCCATCCATGTATCTATCCAAATGTTGTTTTTTAAATGTTGTTATTGTACCTGCCTCGATCACTTTCTCTGGCAGCCCATTCCATATACACACCACTCTCTGCATGATGAAGTTGCCCCTCTGGTCCTTCTTAGGTTTTCCTGTCTCACCTTAAACCCTCCCGTTATCAATTCTCCATTGATGGAAAAAAGGACAATAGGTATTCATTCTATCTCAATCCCTCATGATTTGATATACTTCAATAAGGTCATCTGTCATTCTCCTATGTTCCAAAGAACAAAGTTCAATGCTGGCCAACCTTTCCCTCTAACTCAGACATACTCATCCTGGCATAATCCTTGGAAAGCTTCTTTACACTGTTTCCAGTTTAACTATATACACAACTGTGTTCATGAATCTTGGAATGTGGTTGGTGCATTCTTCATTCCAAAGGGCATCACTTTAAATTCATATAACCGATTTGGGGATACAAATAGAGAAATGTCTTTTGGTTTCACTGATAAAGGTACCTGCCAATAACCATGCATCAAGTTCACCTTTGATGATGTAACTGGCTTATGCCACTCTCTCCATCCAGTCCTCCAATCATGGTCGAAGACTGTGGTGCTGGAAAAGCACAGCAGGTCAGGCAGCATCCGAGGAGCAGGGGGATCGACGTGTCGAGCAAATGCAGAGGCTCAAAACATCGATTCTCTTGCTCTTCCAATATCTGCTGTGCTTTTCCAGCACCACACTCTTAAACTCTGATCTCCAGCATCTGCAGTTCTCACTTTCTCCCTCCAACCTTGGTATTGGGTATGAGTCTGACTTTGTTACGGCATTGACCTTCTGATCATCCACATAAAATCATTGAGTCCCATCAGGATTGGGAACTAGTGGGTGGCATGGTGGCACAGTGGTTAGCACTGCTGTCTCCCAATGCCAGAGACTGGGTTCAATTCCCACTTCAGGTGACTAACTGTATGGAGTTTGCACATTCTCCCCGTGTCTGCGTGGGTTTCCTCCCACAGTCTAAAAATGTGCAGGTTAGATGAATTGGCCATGCGAAATTGCCTGTACTTTTAGGTGGAGGGGAATGGGTCTGTGTGGGTGACGGGTCAGTGTGGACTTGTTGGGCCAAAGGGCCTGTTACAAGTAATCTAACGCGATCGGTGAACCCCACTCACTCTGACTCGGTTTGGTGATACCTTCGTTGAACATCGCAACCTTCTGGAGATGTCTGGCTTAGAAAGGATTAAGCCTCTTCTTTTATCTTTGTCCATCTCATGCATTTGTCCTGTCTATCTTATTCTTGCATATGTCCTCATACTACGGTAACAAGTCTCTCAAGTGTGTTCTTTGCTCCTGAGACCTATCCCACTCTTTAAGGACTTCCTCATTGTTTAATGTATTTTGTGGCACATCAGACTCCACAAGATCTGTATTTGGTATCTCACTCTGCAGGGTAATCACTAACACCAGTGCTTTCTCTCCATTATAATAAGATTTCAACATTTTCACATGACACATGCGACACGTTTTTTGTTTTCTATCCAGCAGCTTTACCAGATAGTTTACCAGACTCAACTTTTTCTCAATTGGATAGGGACCACTAAACCTGGCTTTGAAGGGATCTCCTACTGTACTGACAATGTCCGAATTTCAGAGTTTAATTTGCTACCTGCTGCATTCTATGCTGTGCCCTTTTTCAGTGCTGCTGAGCTAACTCTCCTCCTCAATTTAATCTCTCACTCATCTCCAATACATAATCCAAGTCTGAGATCTCCGAATTTGGTCCTGTCACTTACTCTTTCATTAATTTCAAAGCGCATCTCACTTCATGTCCGAATATTAACTCAAAGAGAGTAAACTGAGTAGATTAATTTGGGACATCTCTCATGGCAAATGATATGAATGGGATACCTTTATCTCAATCATTCAGGTAATCCTGACAGGACCCTCTCAACATGGTCTTCAGGATCTGATGCTACCTTGCCACAGCTCCATGGGATTCAGGATGATATGCACTTGATTTAAAGGGCTGTATTCCTAAGCACTCCATGACTTCCTTAAACAGCCTGGCAGTACAATTAGACACTTGGTTTGATTGAATCTCTCTGGGTAGCCCATACTGCGTAAAGATTGATGCTGTCTCCTCTGCCACCCTTTTTGCCTTAATACTCCATAATGAAATTGCCTCCAGAAATTTGATGTACCTATCCAATATGGTTAGCAAGGATTGATTCCCACTTTAGGTCTTGGGTGGGGCCTACACAGCTAGGAGAAAGTGATAACTGCAGATGCTGGAGATCAGAGCTGAAAAATGTATTGCTGGAAAAGCGCAGCAGGTCAGGCAGCATCCAAGGAGCAGGAGAATCATTCTCAAGCACAAACTGGATTCCTGGAACTGATACCCTGTCAATAACTCCCACTGGAACCTCCCCAGTCTTGAGCTGGCACTCCAACTGATCTTACATAGGGGAACGCTAAATTTCTCTCCATCTATCCCACAAATTACCATACTCTTGGGTAACAGGTCAGATAGAGTACAAATACGTTCATCTCCTACTATTAGAGACTGGTTAGATCCTGTATCTCTCAAAATTATAGCTACTTGCTCTTCCCCCGACTCATTCTTTCTGAGTAAACTTTACCCACAGAAGTGAATTCTTTATAGAGATCAGGTACCAACTCTATACCCAGCCGCTACCTAGGCTGTGCACTCTCCTGCAGCTCATTGGCTTTTCTTGGGGTTTCCTTTACTGCTTTCACTAATGCCTTAGCCTCTATTACCAATCTTTTCCCACGATGCCTTTCTTTAATGACCAGCACTGTGACTTTACATGTCCCACTTTATCACAGAGGAAACACCTGAAGAAGCCCTTCACCTCCTTTCCAACTTCCTGGGCTTCCTTCTTAACCTGCGGCAAACAAGAACCAGTGTTCTCTACACTTTGTTTCATAGTGTCGGATCTCCCCTTCTCCCAATTTCTGTCCCTCACAAAAAGAATATTTTGCTGGAAACTAAACTTTCCCTGATGTACCACTGTATATCCATCTGCCGTCTCTGCTGCTCTTCTCACATCTTGAGCTTCCTGTTCATCCACATGAATTCTTACCATCTCTGGAAGAGAGTTTTTAAACTCCTCCAGCAGAATAATCTCTCTTAGAGCCTCAAAGGCCTCATCTATTTTTAAGCCTCGCCCCCATCTGTTTAATTCTTTCAAACTAAGCATAAGTTTGACCTGGTTCCTTCTTTATGTTTGTGAACATAAACTTCTGGTACCAATTCATAAGCAGTTAAATTAGCCTGTTTAACCTCTTCATAATCTTTTGACCCCTCATGTAAGAGTGCTGCAAATACCTCCCTAACTCTCCCTACCAGTTTAGTCTGAACTAGCATTACCCACAAGTCCTCTGCCCACTCCATCTGCTTAGATATTTTTTCAAATGAAATAAAGAAGGCATCGACATCTTTCTCATCAAAATGTGGCAGTGTTTGAACATATTTGTATATATCACTCCCTTCTCTCTTCATCTCCATCCTGTTACTTTGACTTTCCTGATTAAGTCACAACTTCTGAAGTTTAAGTCACCTCACAACTTTCTTCACTATTTCTCTTCCTCTCTCTCTTTGCTCAGCTAAGAACCTTCTCTTTCTTTTTCCTCTCTTTATTTCTTTTCTCTCTCTTTCTCTTTGTTTTAGATACCTTCTAACTCCATTTTCTTCAATTGTAATGAAAGTTTTTCTACCTCTACTGCACTTGTCTGTTTCTCTGAGAAACCTCAGTGCTTGAGCAACTCCCTTCCAATTTCATCTTTACTTTTGTCCTTGGTTAAACCCATTTCCAACTTCTTTGATAATTCTAAAGGTAAGGTCTTTTGCTTTCCTTCTAAACTTTATTGGCAAATGTGTGCATCATATTCAAACTCCAGAACTCCTTTAGCAATTTTAAGAGTCATTTCTGTCTCTCCTAATTTTACAACCGTAAGTAATCAAAGTTAAGCCAATTGTCTCACTTATGTTTTATTTAAAGATCTACGACACAAATTGGGATCTTATCTGGTCAAAGCTGTCCAAATCTCCGACTAGACAGGTACTTGCCAGCTTTCATTCTCTCTTAAAGTTACAGTACCTGCCTTCAACTTTATAACACTGTACCTGCATCTACCACTTTCTTTCTCTTCTCTCCTGTGAGGCAGCATGGTTAGCACTGCTGCCTCACAGCACCAGGGTCCCAGGTTCAAATCCAGCCTTGGGTGACTGTCTGTGTGGAGTTTGCACATGCTCCCTGTGTCTGCATGGGTTTCCTCCCACAGTCCAAGGATGTGCAGGTCAGGTGAATTGGCCATGCTAAATTGCCCACAGGGTCAGGTGCATTAGTCAGAGGGGAGTGGGTTGCTCTCGGAGGGTCAGTGTGGACTTGTTGGGTCGAATGGCCTGTTTCCACAGTGTCGGGAATCTAATCTCTTTAAAAAATTAACCCCTTGTTTTGAACTTCCCCCACCCTCAGGAAAGCATATCTGCCATTCACTTTATCAAAACTCTTCATGATCTTATAAACCTGAAAAAGGTCACCCCTCAACCTCCTACATTCCAGAGAAAAAAAATGCCAATTTATATTTTATATTGTTTCTGAGGAGATGCTTGAGCAAATGTCAATTATTGTTTTGCTCAAAATAAAGGTATTGAGCCTGAACAGTAAGGTAAAGACACCAGTGTCCCACTTTCTCATGAGAGAGAGATGGAGACGACTTGCAGCAATCCCTTTACACCGAGCCTCCTCCGAATGGTGTGCCTGAGTAGGATATTTGATTCCTTCAGGAAGGTGACCTCAATTGCAACACAACAGCTCCTGTTTATTGGCCGCGAGGGTTTCGGGTCTCCCTCAGGATGCTGCTTGTCTTTTACCAGGACCTGATCAATCTCTGGGCCAAGGTCGCCTTTCATCAGACCGTCCTGCCATCAGGAGAGAGAGGGGAATGTTTGACAGGAGCATGAAGGGGGAGAGGGATGGGGCTATTGTAGGAGATAGAGATGGAGGTGGGCAGAGGTGAGACAGGGCAGAGGAGTGGTCTCCACAGGAAGGGCAGTCAGTGAGGCCATTCAGGGGCAAATCCTGAGGAGCCAGACTGGACCAGGATCACTTAATTGGGGGGGGGTAGGAGGGGACAGACAGGATGGGCTGAAAGGACTCCCTCTGCAATATGTGGCTTCTGTAATTCTGGAATTGGCCAGTCAGTTCACACAGACTCAGTTACCTCTGTCCCGGGGTTGTGGCTCAGCACAGTACTTGGTGAAGCAAATATTTGGGAGGGAAAAATATTTGGGGAAGGGCATAAATTTGGGATGGGAGTCAAATTGTGGGGCAAAATATTGAGGGATGCAAAAGTGTGTGGACACTTTCAGGTCTGAAAGAGACAAAGAGATTGAGAGAAAGGCAGGGTGAGAGAGAGAATAAGTGACCAAGAGAGAGAGAGATAGGAAAAGTGGGAAAAGAGCTATGTCCCCTCGTGCTAACCATCACCATCTGAGGAAAAAGGCTCTCACTCTCCACCCTATCTAACCCTCTGATTACCTTATTTGTCTCCATTGTCACCTCACAACCTTCTTCTCTCAAATGAAAACAGTATCAAGTCTCTCAGCCTTTCCTCATAAGACTTTCCCTCCCAAACCAGATGACATTTTATTAAATCTCTTCTGTACCCTTTCCAAAGATTCCAAATTCTTCCCATAAGACGGTGACTTGAACTGTATGCAATACTTCAAGAGCGGCCACACCAGAGTTTTGAACAGCTACACTATGACCTCATGGCTCTGAAACTCAGTCCCCCTACCAATGAAAGCTAACACACCATATACCTTAACAACCCTATCAACCTGGGTGGCAACATTCAAGGATCTATGTATATTCAAAGTTTGGTAGAAGATTTGTAGCTCGGGTGCTCTTGTTGTGGTTCTGTTCGCTGAGCTGGGAATTTGTCTTGCAAACGTTTCGTCCCCTGTCTAGGTGACATCCTCAGTGCTTGGGAGCTTCCTGTGAAGTGCTTCTGTGCTGTTTTCTCCGGCATTTATAGTGGCCTGTCTCTGCCGCTTCCGGTTGTCAGTTCGAGCTGTAGTGGCCGGTATATTGGGTCCAGGTCGATGTGTTTGTTGATTGAATCTGTGGATGAGTGCCATGCCTCTAGGAATTCCCTGGCTGTTCTCTGTTTGGCTTGCCCTATAATGGTAGTGTTGTCCCAATCGAATTCATGTTGCTTGTCGTCTGTGTGTGTGGCTACTAAGGATAGCTGGTCGTGTCGTTTCGTGGCTCGTTGGTGTTCGTGTATACGGATCGTTAACAGTCCTTGCATGGGATTTTGTACACTACATTAATTTTGCTCATGTTGGGTATCGGGTCCTTTGTTCTGGTGAGTTGTTGTCTGAGCGTGGCTGTTGGTTTGTGTGCTGTTATGAGTCCTAGTGGTCGCAGTAGTCTGGCTGTCAGTTCAGAAATGCTCCTGATGTATGGTAGTGTGGCTAGTCCTTTAGGTTGCGGCATGTCCTCGTTCCGTTGTCTCTCCCTTAGGCATCTGTTGATGAAATTAGCGAACCCTCTGACTGATGACATTCTGATTGAGGGAAGGTCAGTTAGACAGTCACTAAAGATCTTGAGGACCTCCTGCTATGAGGTCCTGGAGCTTAGATGGCTGACCTCCACCAACCACACCAATTTCAAGAGATTGGAGTCACATGTAGCCCAGACCATTGAGTGTAATATTAATTTGTCTCTATTTGGTTTTGAGAAAACGGCAATACAATCAGACTAAGTGGCGGCTGTCAACTACATTAACATAAATTCATTGTGCCCATTTGTAGACCATCCAGTTTGATTCGGATTAAGATGGGTTAATAGATTTTCTCAGTAAGATATTTGAAGTAAAAATGGATGAGCAGAGGGAATTATTTTCCCATGATTTGGAAGGTACTAAGTAGAATGGGAGCAGAATAGTTTACATGTTTGTGAGGTAAACATGGTTGTGTATATCTCTATGTATATATGCACACACATATACATCTGTGCATATGTGTGTAAATACCTAAGACATTCTTCTACGTTATGAGTATTTTATTAAGAATTCAATCTTTCACTTAGTCTTAAAAGACTTTGCAACATCGTTGTCTGAAAAATCGGAATTTGGAAACTAGGGTTCAGGGAACACATTTTACCCGGCCTCCGTCAGGATGGGAACAGCATTGGGAAGGAGAAATGCATAAAGCAAAACACCAACCTCGCTGTCAGTCTCTCTGAAGTGATTTTGGGATGATGTGAGCAGGTATTGTAAGTTTGAGAACTATAAAGTGGACCAATCCTGAAACTTGGAGGAATTGTAACCAAGGAGATGAGGGCGGAAGTTACAGGGACTCTGACTCCAACCTTTAATTCCTCTTTGGGCACAGGGGAGGTGTCAGAGGACTGCAGGACAGTTGATGTGTTTCCACTTTTCAAGAAGGATGGCGAGGCAGACCAGTGAGTGTCGCATCAGTGTTAGGGAAACTGTTGGAGAAAATTCCAAAGGAGAGTATTAATCTCCACTTGGAGAGCTAAGGTTAGATCATGGATAGACAGCACAGCTTTATCAGAAGGAGGTCATACCAAGTAAATCTGGTGGAGTTTATCGAGGAGGTGAGTAGATGAGGATAGAGCTATTAAAGTAGTTTATATGGATTTCTGTAAAGCCTTCGACAAGATCCCAGAAAGAGTCATAGAGATACACAGCACGGAGGTAGACCCTTCACATGGGAGACTGAGAACCAAGTTAAAGGCACATGGCATCCAGAGTAACTTGGCAAGTTGGCTCCAAAACTGGCTCAGTCAGAGGAGGAAGAGGATGTTCATAAAAGTCTACTTGCATGAGTCATGTACCACAGGGATCAGTGCCGGGCCCCTTATTGTTTGTGATATTCATAAATGGTATTGATTGTGTTTGTGTGTGCGTGTGTGCGTTGGGACTGGGGCATAAGAAGTTACAGGTGTCAATTTGGGATGGTAGGTGAGTTTGTGGATGACATCAATATTAATTGGGTGGATGGCAGTGAGGAAAATAGTTTGAGTTTAAAGATAGATGTCAATAGATTGGTAAGATGGGCAGATCAGTGGCAGATGAAATGTAACCAATTAAAAATAAATTGATAAATGTGAGGTGATGCACTTTGGCAGAAATTACCAGACAAGGCAATGAGTGGTAGGACCCTCAGAAGCTCAGAGGAACAGAAAGATCTTGAAGTGATTGTTAACAGATACCTGAAGGCAGCAGGACAGGTGAATAGGAGAGTTCAGAAGGCATACAGGTCACATGCCTTTACTAATCGTGTGATCTATGATAAGAGCAGGAAGTCCTCTAGGAAGGAGCTGTACATGAGTCATGCAGTCATCGAGGTCGACGGCATGGAAACAGGCCCTTTGGCCCAATGTGTCCATGCCACTCGGTTTTCACAATTAAACTATTCCCATTTGCCTCTATTTGGTCCATATCTTTCCAGACCTATCCCATCCATGTAACTGCTCAAATTGTACTCACTTCCACCACTTCCTCTGGCAGCCCATTCCAAATACTCACCACCCTCTGTGAGAAAACAAAATTGCCCCGTGGACCTTTTGTATCTCTTCCCTTAAACCTATGCCCTCTAATTTTGGGGGAATATCTGTTGACTACCTACCTTATCTTGGTCTCTCATGATTTTATAAATCTTTATGAGGTCTTTCCTTCAGTCTCCCATGCTCCAGAAATATGGTCCTCACCTTCCACCCCAGCAATCTCTGGACGCATCTCCTCCACTTCCCGCACCTCCGCTCTTGAACCCCACCCCTCCAATCGCCACCAGGACAGAACCCCACTGGTCTTCACCTTCCACCCCACCAACCTCCGGATACATCGTATCATTCTCCGTCATTTCCGCCACCACCAGACAGACCCCACCACCAGGGATATATTTCCCTCTCCACCCCTATCAGCATTCAGGAGAGATCACTCCCTCCGCGACTCCCTCATCAGGTCCACACCCCCCACCAACCCAACCTCCACTCCCGGCACCTTCCCCTCTAACCGCAAGAAGTGCAAAACTTGCACCCACACCTCCCCCGTCACCTCCCTCTAAGGCCCCAATGGATCCTTCTATATCCATCGCAAATTCACCTGCACCTCCACACACATCATGTACTGTATCCACTGCACCCGATGTGGTCTCCTCTACATTGGGGAGACAGGCCACCCACTTGCGGAACGTTTCAGGGAACACCTCTGGGACACCTGCACCAACCAACCCAACCGCCCCGTGGCTGAACACTTTAGCTCCCCCTCCCTCTCCGCCAATGACATGCAGGTCCTTGGCCTCCTCCATCACCAGACCCTGGGCACACAATGCCTGGTGGAAGTGCACCTCATCTTCTGCCTAGGAACCCTCCAACCATATGGGATGAATGTAGATTTCTCCAAATTCCTCATTCCCCCCCACCCCCAACATTATCTCAGTCCCAACCCTCGGATTCAGCACCGCCCTCTTATCCTGCAATCTTCTACCCGACCTCTCTGCCCCCAGCCCCTCTCGGCCTATCACCCTCACCCTCACCTCCTTCCACCTATCGTATTCCCAGTGCCCCTCTCCAAAATTCCCTCCCCCCTACCTTTTATTTCAGCCTGCTTGGCACACCTTCCTCTTTCCTGAAGAAGGGCTTATGCCCGAAATGTCGATTCTCCTGCTCTTTGGATGCTGCCTGGCCTGCTGTGTTTTTCCAGCACCACATTTTTCATCTCCAGAAATATGTCCCAACATATTCAACCTCTCCTTATCAATCAGACCTTCCAGTCCAGGTAGCATCCTAGTCAATCCTTTTTGCATTTCGTCTAGTTTATTAATATCTTCTCTACAGTGGGGTGGCCAGAACTGCATGCAGTACTTCAAATATGGCCTCACCATTGTCTCATACAGCTGTAACAAGACATCCTGATTCCTGTACTCAGTGCTCTGACCAATGAAAGAAAACACAGATCTCTGTTCTGCATCACTCCCCAAGACCCTTAAATCGACTGTACAAGTCCCAGACATAAACCCATCCTGTAGAAGAACAGAAAGTTGAGGGAGTGAGAATTGGCAGCAGAATTAGCAGATGAGTACAACAAGCTTCAAGCCAGAATTCTGTCCTGTGAGGGATAGAAGTTGGGAGAAAGGGAGATCCTACACGACTAAACCAAGAGTCGAGCACACTGGTAACATTTTACCACAAGTTAAAGAAACCCAAGAGGGTGGACAGATGGTGAAAGTTCTCAGGTGTTTTCACTGTAATGTAGTGGGTCACAGAAAATGACAGTGCCGGTGGCTTCAGCAGGGTACTGGGAAAAGGTATTTACACTGCCAGAAGGCGGGACACGTCCAGACACAATGCTGCTCATTAAAGAAAGGTGCTGTGGGAGAAGATGTGGTCAAAGAAGCTGAGCCAGTGGCATCAGTGAATGTAGGAAAGGAGAGCCCAATAAGAGCTGAGGAGCTGTAGAAGATTCCACAGCCCAGGCAGGGGCTGGGTATGGAGTTAGTGCCTGATTTCTACAAAGAATTCACCTCTGTAGGTAAAATTTACTCAGAAAGAACAGGGGGGCAAGGACAAGAAGTGATAATTTTGAGAGATACAGTCACAGATAGTAAGGGATGAGCGAATATGCACTCTTTCTGATCTGTTACCCGAGATTGTGGTAATTTGTGGGATAGATGGACAGAAATTTAGGTTGGAATGCCAGTTCAAGACTGGGGAAGTTACAGTGGGAGTGATTGACAGAGTGTCCATCCCAGGAATTCAGTTTGTTCTTGGGAATGATTTGGCATGATGGGAATGACACTCCTTGTTGTGGAGAAGCCCAAGGAAGACCAAGAAACTGAGGAGTAAAAACAGAAATATCCTGGTATTTTCCCAGACAGTGTGGTATCACAAATCACTGCACAAAGTGAAAACCAAAGAGAAAGATGAAGGAGTTAAGGTTCAGTTAGTGGATATCCTGTTTGATGTGATGGTGCGGGAAAAAACCTGAACAGGCAGAGGGTCAGGCAAAAGTGTTTAGTCCTGAAAAGCTAAGGGACTTGCAACAGCAAGACAAGGCAATAAAAGATACATATGTGGGTGCGTACTCCAAAAAGGAGGCAGAGAATGTTCCGGAGGGTTATTATCTGAAAGATAGGATCATCAGATAGAAATGGAGACATGGCAGGTTAGTGCAGAGGAGAAATGGGCCAAAGTGCACCAGACTGTGTTGCCAGTAGCATACAGACAGGAAGTGTTACGGTGAGCACATGAACTACCTGTAGGAGGTCACTAGGGGTACAAAAGACTCAGGCTAAGGTACAAAAACATTTTTATTGGCCCGGAATGCACAAGGATGTGGTTAACATTTGTTATATGTGTCATAGATGCCAAATGGTAGGTAAACCACAGGCGGTAATAAAACCAGCACCTTTACTGCCATTTCCCGCATTTGAAGAACCTTTTACGTGAGTTATAATTGATTGTGTAGGTCCCTGTTGGAGAACTAAAAGTGGGAGCCAATACTTGTTGACACATCCATTATGGTTAACCAGATTTCCGGATGCAATTCCATTACGGAGTATCAAGGCAAAAAGGGTAGTAGAGGAGTTAGTAGCTTTCTTCATACGGTATGGGCTACCCAGAGAGATTCAGTCAGACCAAAGGTCACATTTTACTGGTAGGCTGTTTAAGGAGGTTATGGATAGCTTTGTATACAGCACTTTAAATCCAGTATATATAATCCTTAATCCCAGGGAGCTTTAGAAAGTTGGCATTAGACCTTGAAGACCATGTTGAGAGCATACTGCCAGGATTACCCGAATGATTGAGATAATATTGTTTGCCATTAGAGATGCCCCAAATGAATCTACTCATTTCACTCCCTTTGAGTTAATATTTAGTCATGGAGTGAGAGACCCTTTGAAATTAATGAAACAAAAAGTTGACAGGACAAAAGCTGAAGATCTTACACTTAAATATTGGAGGTGAGGGAGAGACTAAATTGAGTAGGTGAGTTAAGTAACCAACACCTAAAGAGGGCACAGTGTAGAGTGAAGCAGGGGGCGGATAAAAGCTCTAAGACCCGGACGTTTTCTTGAGGGGATAATGTGTTAGTACTGTTACCAGTGATAGGAGATCCCTTCAAAGTGAGGTTTAAAGGTCTCTATCAAATTGAGAAAAGGTTGAGTCAGGTGAACTATTTAGTAAAGATGCCAAATTGGAAACAAAGGTATTGGGTATGTCATGTGTACATGTTGAAACCATTTTACATTGGAGAGAAAGAACTGTAGAAGTAGGTGTTAGTTACTGCCCAGACTGGTACAGATGGAGGTGGAGGCCATGCTCGAGAAAGACATCATTGAATTAAGCCAGAGTGAGATGTGTTTGCTGATCATCTTAGTTCCCAACCCGGATGGGACTCAACAATGCTGTGTGGATTATCAGAAGGTCAAAGCTTTTACAAAATCGGACTCATTTCCAATTCCTAGATTGGAGGACTGTATCGAGAAAGTCAGGCTTAACGCATGATTACTGGCGGGTACCTTTATCAGAGACGGTGAAAGGAATTTCTGCGTTTGTAACCCCAAATGGTCTATATCAGTTGCAAGTGATGCCCTTTGGAATGAAGAATACACTCGTCACATTCCAAAATTTCAGGAACAGAGTTGTGGCTGGGTTAACAAACTGTGCAGTCTATTTGGACAATGGAGTGATCTTTATTGAGTCCTGGAAAGATCACATGGTACAGCTGGCAGAGCTCTTTGAATGATTATGAGAAGCAAAACTGATGATAAAGAAAATGGAATTTGCGAAGCAGAGGTGACATTCTTAGGATGTAGTATCAGTCATGGAAGGTTCACTCCTTGGAACGCAAAAACGAAGGCCATCGAGGAATTTCCACGGCCAACCTCAAAGAAAGAAGTGCTTCAATTCTTAGGACTCAGCGGATTCTATTGGAAGTTTGTTCCAAACTTTAGCAGTGTTGTGGCACTGTTAACCGATTTGCTGAAGAAGAACACAAAGTTTCGGTGGACAGAACCATGCCAGGAGGCATTCGACCATTTGGAATCGATATTAACCACCAAACCAGCTTGAGCTGCACCAAACATTTCAAAACCTTTTAAAGTCACTATCAATGTGAGTGACATTGGAGTTGGAGCTGTACCCCTCCAGGAAGATGAGGATGGGATTGAACTGCCAGTTGGTTACTTTTCAAAGAAGATCAACATCTACCAGAGGAAATACTCCTCAATTAAAAAGGACCTTTTGAGTTTGGTACTGGTCTTATTAATGTGGATGTCATGAACAATGTGTCAGAGACAATTGTGTACACTGACCACAATCCGCTTACATTCTTAGAATGTTTTAAGGACAAGAATATGAGACTATTTCATTGGAGTCTTATGCTATGGACTTTAAATTTAAAAATCATACTTGTTGTGAGTCAGAAGAAGGCAATTGCAGATACGTTATCGCTGACTCAACTGATAGAGTTTAGATAAGATTTGTCTTTATTTAATGATATACATATACAGAAATATGGGAAAAAGTTAAGGTGACCATATATATTAAAGTTATCTGCATGTTAGGATCATGTGTTTTAAAAGATAGGAAAAAAATTAAGCCATCTTTTCATTATGATGGGGGAGATGTTATGAACACGTGGATGTACCTTTCAGAGAGTAAAAGACTTGGCAAGTACACCAAGTGCTGGAGAACTTACAAAGTAACATTTTTGATTAAGAACAAACAGCACTCATTAAGTGGCCTAGAGACAAAAACAAATTCGAATTCGGCCAACCAGTTTAAATTATACCCCGATAAAAAAAGACAAATTTCCAATCAAGTTTGAATTGAGTATATTGACAATCTTAAAAGTCAATGACACAATCTAATGCTCTGGAGTGTAAGACTGGAGAACATTGAACAGTTGAGAGGAGAACTGCCAAATATAGCATGTACCAGACTGCTTCAAAAACATTAATCTTAAAATAACCTTTTCGATCAGTAACCTGTGATGTAGAAATTCCTAACAAGGAGAAAATAAGACACAGGAAGATCCAAAGACAAGAACCTACAGCTGCCTGGTTCTGAGATAAGAAGTGTTGTTTTGTAAATTTTAATTAGGAGTTTTATCGGACTAGTTTTATAGAAGGGAAAGGCAAAGACATGTTCGAGAAAGAAATTGCAATTGTGGTTTGTTAATTATTCTCTGTTATATTTTAAGAAATATTGTTGTTAATTTTTACTTTACACAGTTCTTGGCCACTTGAATTTGTACAGATTACTGCATGGGATAAATCTTTTCTGTGTTGCTGGTTTTAAATTAAGCAGGAGAGCTTACTCTTTTTCATAACATTTCCTGATGAAGGGCTTATGCCCAAAATATCAATTCTCCTGCTCCTCAGATGCTTCCTGATCTGCTGTGCTTTCCCAGCAATACACTCTCGACTGTGATCTCCTGCATCTGTAGTCCTCACCTTCTCCTGTTCTGGTTTGACCCACCAAAATGCAGTACCTTGCATTTATCAAATTAAACTCTCTCTGCCATTCCTCGGCCCATTGGCCCAGTTGATCAAGATCTTGCAGCATTCTCAGTAACCTCCTTCACTCTCCACTATACCACCAGCACTGATCCCTGTGGCACACCACTGGTCACAGATCTCCGGTCTGAAAGACAGCCTTCCACCAGCACCCTCTGTTTTCTACCATCAAGCCAATTTTATATCCAATTGGCTAGCTCTCCCTGGATTCCGTAACATTTAACCTTATTCAGCAATCTACCATGTGGCAACTTGTCAAAGGCCTTGTTAAAGTCCATGTAGACAACATCTACTGCACTGCCCTCATCCATTTCTTTAGTGACCACTTTAGAAAACTCCCTCAATCAGGCTATTGTTGAGGCCACAGTTGGAGTACTGTGTGTAGTTCTGGTCATTGCACCATGAGAAGGATGTGACTGCACTGGAGGGAGTGCAAAGGAGATTCCCGAGAACGTTGCTCAGCATATAGCAGTTTAGCTGTGAAGAGGGAGGTTGGAGAAGCTTGGGTTACTTTCTTTAGAGCAGAGATCAGGGTATATAAGACTGAAGGGCATGGACAGGGTGGACAGTAAACAGTTGTTCTCCTTTCTCAAATGGACAATAACAAGCTAGTATAGACTGAGAGATGAAAGGCTTGAGGCTGAGAGGGGACATGCTACCCAGAGGATAGTTAGGGCCTGCACTCTACTGCCTGAAAGGGTAGTTGATGTGGAATCATCAAAACCTTTAAAAAAAACTTGGTTGAGCACTAAAATGTTACAACATTCAAGATTATGAACAAAGTATTGGGAAGTGAGACTTGTGTAGCTGTCGTGTAATTTTGGAGGGACAAACACAATGGGTGGATGGGCCACATCTGTCCTGTATGATACTGTCATTCTGTGCTTCTGAAGTTAAAGTTCTGAACGCTTTTTGTCTTTGTTCCTACCTCTGTCGTTGGAACCAATTAGGGAAGGGTTATTCCATCCTTGCTGTTGTTAGTGTTCCTGGTAAGTCTTGCAACAATTCATGTTGCTCAAATTTCTAGATAAAATTGGATGTATTTCCATTCTTTGACTGATTATTATATATCCATTTAGCAAGGCAAATCCTGATGCCAGACGATAGTGTCCTCACTGACTGAGTTTAAAGTGAATAGTTTGTCAGTTCAGAGGCTCCTCAGTAATGTGCAGCATTGTGTGTTTCCTGTACTGTGCAGAATGGGTTGACACTGAGGCTGCATTGATGGGGTTTGGCTGAGCAGGGGCCCTGGCTGATCTAGAAAGTGTTTGGGAAGACCACCCTCTCTCTGTGGTAGTTCACAGCCTGCTATCAGTCAGATGGGTTTTGGAACAACCCACCTCGCAGTGACACCTGGTGTTTCCCATTCCTTAATGGAAAGGGGTTGTGTTGGTGGATCTTGCTCAGGCAGTTTGCTCCAAATGGGAGCCAAGATACAACAGGGCAATGGGTGGGTTCAGCAGGTCATTAGGAAGTGATAAATGAGGGTCAGCACTGATAGCTTTGAACATCTTATGTGTTTTTATCCATCAGTAAATGTGTGGGAGCATAATACTTGTGAAGACAGATCACTGGGAGAGGTGATGATCACAGAGTTACAATTCTGATCTGTATTGTTACGAAGAGGGGAAGGTCAAACCCCTCTGATGACTAACTGACACACAAACTCTAATCAGTTCTGACGAGAGTAGAGATTCCCTTCTAATAATAATTAAATCCAAAACACCTCCCCCCTCATAACCTGTTAAAGTGGATTAAAAGGAAAGAAACTGCTTGATCCCCATTTTATAAATAACAATTTATTTATTCAGCTCTAACAATAAACAATTTAACAGAATTACAAATCAAACCAGGATTGCTATCAAACCCCTAAGTACAAACTATTTCCTAACTGAACTAAATTCTACTGGAATGAATGCTGCTCAGATAAACACAAGTTTCACTTGTATAAACACAAATAATAAGAAATTGAAACTTAATCTCTCCAGGTTCGGACAGTCAATGTCTTCTCTGCTTTATCTCCAATCTTCCTTCTGTTGACCTCATGTCACAAACACCTTTCTTTTCATGGTTCCTCTGGGAGGATTTTGAGCTGGAAATACTGTGGTACCTTTGAAGGGTAGTTTTGGAGAACTTAAAGATTTCTGTGAGTGCCTGTTATTAACTCTTCAGATGACAGTTGGCTGTCTGTTCAGATGGCAGGTGGCTCTCTGCCGATTTTCAAAATTCCCGGCTCTTCATCCCTCACAATGACTCATTAAATTCTTATCATTTGATTGGCTTCCAGGTGTTAAATCAATCCATTTTAAATTCAATTGGTCCATAGTCTCCAAGTGCCATTTTAAATTAAATGGTTGAATTTAATCTATGTCTGGGTGAAAATGCTACTTGGGCCTACTAACTGAAAAGTCTTTTAATTCACTGCTTTCAGTTTTGGAGCTCTCTGCACAAGGCTTACAAACTTCTAAGGGAAGACAAAGCACGATCCTTTAAAGGGACGACACCACTGCTTTTCAATTCATTGTACAATTTTACCAATCTTACACACTAAAATTGTAACAGTATTGTTGAAATATTTGACTGTCAAATCGACATTTGAGATGTGCCATTTGTAAAATGATGCACAGTGCCGTGGTGCAGTGTCTAATAGGAAAAACCCTCAGATCTGGAGAGTTGTGACTGCAGCCATCCCACTGTGGATAAAATAACTTTGTCCAACAGGATGTTTCCCATGTTGCTTTTTGTTGCTGTTATCCTTTGATGTTTCACAAAGGTTCTATGTGAAGGTGCTAACATGTGCACTAATTTCGGATTGTTATTTCATCTTTGGCCGTCCATTTGGATAAGTATTTATTATTATTCGGATTATTGTGATTATTTTGTAGATACTAACGTTTTGGAGATGCATCCCCTGGACATGTTTTTGAATGGATTCACTGTGAGGCCATAGTGTTACACCATGAAGTGCACTACTGCATCAATTGTGTGACATCTCTGCTGTTGGACTCAGAACAGTGGAGACAGTGAAGTACAACAGGACTTTTCTCTGATGAAAGCCAAGTTGGTTTGGGGTGATGTGTAGTTCAGATATTTGATATTGTTGAGCTGCTCCGAGGATCCAATCAGGATCAAGAACATCTTGCTGTACGGAGTGAAAATTAGCCCTGCTGTTGTACCTTCCAGTTGACATGATGATCAGCGTCGAGGGTCATGGTGAGTTAGATATGGTCCCAGGGTTCATAGTCCATTAGCAACACACTGCTGAAACAAAATAAATCATCTGTCGACCCTGATATAGCATGATGTTCTTTGCCCCTTAGCAAAGGGCCTAATTGCACTGATTATCCCATGGGATGTCTGGCCAAACAGTGATTGTGGTTTACAGATGTGGTGCTTTATTGGAGGTGACATTTTGATACTGAGTAACTCCATACAGTTTTGTGGCTATTGAGAGATAGAAAGTAAGTTGGGAGTGGGAGTGTGTTAGTATTGAAGAGATTTGTTGTTGCCAGCTAGCACTTGAAAGTTTCTAAATGCTTGCAGCAATGATAACACTGAGCTGAACTTTCGCACAGTACATTGTAAATGTCAGGGCTGCTGCATCAACACTGCTACCTGGGACACATCTGGCACACTGTGTTATATACATCAGGAGAGTAATGCAGGGGTCAAATTCTTTGTTGCAATAACGAACCTTCTCTTCATCCCAAAGTAGTTCACTTGAAGGAAAATGCAGTCAATGGAGTGTTGGGTGGGGAGATATCAAATGAACTTCATGTGATATCTAATATGATTATGTAAGATTCAGAGAACAAATATTCCTGCCACAGTGCCAAAGATGAGTATAATACTGAAGACTGACTCAACAACAATAATAACAAAAAACAGAAATTGGTGGATTTTATCAGCAGGTCTGGCAGCATTTGCAGACAGAAATTAGAGTTAATGCTTCACATCCAGTCACTGGATCTGAAAGGTTAACTCTGATATCTCTCCATAGATGCTGAGATTTTCCAGCAATTTCTGGTTTTGTTTCTGATTTCTAGCATCCACAGTTTTTTTTCAGTTTTTATAGATGACTGAGTATTCTGGGGCATAAGCATCCTGTAGTGGGTTTTATTGGATTTTTTTAATTGCTCACTTGAAGTTCAGTCTCTATTTCCCCAGAGGATCCTCCTCACTGATGTGGGGGACTGTCTGAACGCTGGTCCATTGCTGTGCATGAAGGCTACATTTAACCCTTGACTTACTGAGCACTGGACTGGGGTAGTACATGTTCCCAATGTGTGATATCAGTTCAACGCAGTTAACATTTCCAAACTAACTCTGTGGATAATTCCTCAGCTGAGGAAAGAAATTCTATCTGTAGCTGACACGCATATTACATTATCCAGTGATTGACTGGAATGTGTACTGTTGATCCGGATCTCCAGGAATCACTCTGAGTAAATGTATTACTGATCATGGAATTGTACTGAACGGGGATCACAAACCTCAGGCTAGACCCTCTGATTGTTATCGTCTCATGTTGCTGGGAGGATGTGTCATTGGAGAATATTACCGAGTGTCGGTAACTTCTCAGATATGAACGTCTGAGCCAGTATTCTTGCTTTTCCCTGGGTATCTGTAAATACAGCTTTGGAGTAAATGGGGAGCACTAACAACAGAATACCCGTGATTCCAATTGCAACTTTTACTGGGAATATCTTTCACTCTAGAACGATATTACATGTGAGTCAATATCCTGAAGAGAATACTCTATTCTAATGACAATGTGATTCAATGAGTATTTTTCATTTAGTGTTGACTAGAGGTGATGATAGTTATGGCTGTTGGAGGTCAGTCATCTCAGCTGTCGTACATCTCTGCAGGAATTCTTCAGAGTTGTAGTTTGGCCCTAACATGTCCAGCTGCCTCATCAATGCCTACTCGGGAGGGTTTCAACTGGAGGGCCACAGGGCTGAGAACCACAGCAGCAGGTCAACAAGTGCAGGGATTGAGGGGAAGGTTGACATTATGACCAGTAAGTCTGAAAGGAAGGGCAGGCAGGGACAGCTTAATGACCAGGATGGGACTGATGGGCTGAAGGGTGATCATTTCCATGCAAGCAGTATTCTTGATGAGGTAGATGGAGCCTGGAATCTGGATCAGTACATGAGACTATGATGTGACCATTACAGTGAGGATCAGAACTGGCTGCTCAACTTTCCAGGATTTCATTATTTTGGATGAGATAAAGATGAGTTTTTTAAAAACTGAGGATTTTAGTTGCATTCCTAATCAAGGAGAATATCACATCTGTACTCAGAGGACATACTGGAGGGCTCATCCACTGAGGTAATATAGAACATAGAACATAGAAGAATACAGCGCAGTACAGGCCCTTCGGCCCTCGATGTTGCGCCGATCAAAGCCCACCTAACCTACACTAACCCACTATCCTCCATATACCTATCCAATGCCCGCTTAAATACCCATAAAGAGGGAGAGTCCACTACTGCTACTGGCAGGGCATTCCATGAGCTTACGACTCGCTGAGTGAAGAACCTACCCCTAACATATGGGTAGAGCTCAAAAGTAAGGAAGGAACGATCACTCCGATGAGATTCTGGTCACCACATTACCGTAAGGATGTGGATGCTTTGGAGAGGGTGCTGAAGAGGTTTACCATGATGCTGCTTGGATTAGAGGGTATGAATTATATTGAGAGGTGAGAAAAACTCAGGTTGTTTTCTCTAGAGTGGCAGAGGATAAAGGGAGACTTGATAGAAGTATATACAATTATGAGAGGGTTGAGAGTCAAAATCTTTTTTCCCGGAGTTTAAATGTCCACTACATATGGACATGAATTTTAGGTGGGGGGGGGAGTTCTAAGGAGATGTAAGAGGCAGGTTTTCTACACAGAGTGGTAGGTGCCTGGAACATGGTGCCAGGGATAGTGCTAGAGGCAAATATGACAGAGGCGTTTGAGGGACTTTTAGAGAAGCACATGAATAAGCAAGGAAAGGAGGGATATGAAGCATGGGCAGCAAAAGGGATAATTTAATTGGGAATCATGGTCAGCACAACACCATGGACTGAATGGCCTGTTCCTCTGCTGTATTGTCCTGTGTTCTATGTAATGCCCATCCCTCCATCGTAATTTCCAAATTAGAGATGCTTTCTTGTGATTGTACAATGTTCAGCATCATTTGCAACTCCTTCGAAAATGAAGAGGTTTATGTCCATGTACAGCAAGATAATACCTAGCTTGGTCTGATAATTGACAAATAGCATTCCTATCCCACATGCAACGAATCTACCAATCTCCCATTGGCTTACTATGACATCACCATCACTGAATGCAGGGTAATCAACAACCTGGGCCAATCATTGACAAAAGAATGACCTGGTCCAGCCTCTTACAAATGCTGTGGTAACCGGAGTATATCACATACCCTGATTACCATGGCAATAAGCTCCCCGCCCATCTCTCTGATCCATGTCCACCATCCAGAAAGCAGACCTTGGGTGGGATGGAACGTTATCCATGTATCTGGCTGAGTGTAGCTCAAATTCAACACTAAGTGCAACACTCACAAAGCTCCACATTGTGCAGGACAAACAGCTGATTGTATGGTGTATCAAGCACCACATTCAGTTCTCACTCCCTTCACTAACAACATGCCTGACCAGAAAGGAATGCTAACTCTAAGATGCAAAACAGTTAGACATCAAGTCTCTTTTGACAGCATCTCACAAACCCATGACCTCCAGCACCTGGAAGAACAAGGGCAGTAGATGCACAGAAACACTATTGCATGCATGTTCCCTTTCAACCCAAATTTCAGGCTGACCTGGAAATCTATTGTTGCTTGGTAGAAATTCTGCAACTCTCCCCCAAGAACACATTGGGTTTCCTGCACACTATGGAATGCAGTTTTTCTCAAAGGCTGATCTCCAACACCACCAGAAAGGCTGGGCAATGAACACTGGCCTGGTCACAAAAGTAATTCTCCTAATGAAGGGCTTATGCCTGAAATGTTGAGTATTCTGCTCCTCGGATGCTACCTGACCTGCTGCCGTTTTCCAACACCACACTCTTGATTCTGATCTCCAGCATCTGCAGCCCTCACTTTCGCCTGGTCACAAAAACACACATTTCATGCGTACTTTTAAAAATGATCTCTGTTCCCAAATGTGCAAGAGAATATCTCTTAACCTGAGGGGTAGCTGGTGTCCAAGGGAATATCCTGTATGGCAGAAAACAGGCTAAATGTCCAAGATGAAAGGTTGGATGCTTGATGCTAAGGTTCTGATGAACTCAGGGCATCAGCAATCCCAGTGGATAATCCAGGTGTTGTGGTTCTGTTCGCCGAGCTGGGAATTTGTGATCACAGAAGCAGTTCACAGGAGGCTCCCAAGCACTGAGGATATCACCTAGACAGGGGACGAAACGTCTGCAACACAAATCCCCAGCTCGGCGAACAGATCCACAACGAGTACCCGAGCTACAAATCTTCTCACAAACTTTGAATAATCCAGGTCATAGCTTATTTTGCCAAGTATAATAAATTTCTCAACATTTGATGATCTCAAAACCAGGAGACAGATGCTTTTGCCTCGGTTGTCTTTGCTGGGTACTGGTCGATCCGTTGGTGTTCCCTACTCCAGGTAACTACGCTGAGTCAAGTGGAGAATCCTTTATCTTCAAATGTGGATCAAAACCGGAATGGATCATTTCATATTTGTGACAATGAACTCGGTGTGGGGATATCCAATCCCCAGGAGTGGTCTAAAAAGGGAGCAGTGGTTTATAGCAGGGGGTGGCTGAGGATGGAGAGATCCATTTTCTTTTGCTCCTTGAAGGGATGTGGGTGTCTCTGGCTATGCCAACACTTCCCACCCTTCCCTAATTGTTCAGAAGGCAGGTACGAGTCAACCAGGTGGTTGTTGGTTTGAAGTCATATCTTGGCCAGACCAGGTAAGGATTTACCTTCCCTAAAGGAGTGAATGAGATTGATTTCTCTTAACAATTGACCACCATTTCATTATAATCATGAGACTCTTAAGTCCAGCTTTTTAATGAATTGAAATTCCTCCATCTGCCGTGGGGAATATCAAAACCAGCTCCCCAGAACGTTACCTAAATCATTGAATTGACAATCTACTGGTAAGACCATCAGGCTATTGTCCCCCATATCACAAGCATTGGCCTGAATTCTCAGGAATTTAAGAATGGTAACATGGTTCAGTGGTTAGCATTGCCGCCTCACAGCACCAGGGACCCTGGTTTGATTCCAGCCTCGCATGACTGTCTGTGTGGAGTTTGTACATTCTCCCCATGTCTGTGAGATTCATCCAGTTTCCTCCCACATTCCAAAGTTATGCAGATTGATTGGATTGGCCATACTAAATTCCCCATAGTGTCTAGAGATATGCAGGTTAGGTATGTTTTTTGAAAATTCATTCACGGATGTCGGTGTCACATGAAGGATTTGGAAAGTGCGATGGGCAGTTGCCGGACCCACACGAGGTTGAAGGTAGTAAGTTTGCCAAAGAAGAGACAAAGTTCTGTACTGAGTTCCATCCCATGTCACATGAGATGAGAGGTCTCCTGGGATGAAAATTGGGGGCCAATGTCACCAAAATCAAGTATAACTGGATAGCCGTAAACATCCATGCCAGAGTAGCCAACCCACAAGCGGAGCAGAACAGAGACTTTAATGCTTTTGTTGCAGCGCTGGCAACCACCTATAGGGAGGCATTCCTAGTGTGAATGGACATGACCAAAATTGCAATGTGTAAACAACGGGAAGGTGAGACCATGTCCCAGTACCTTCCACGCCTCACTGAACTCCATAATGCCCATAGTGGACTGAGACCGCCCGAGGACATTACGGTGGCAGAGATCACGGCGTAGTGAGGCACACCTCAGGAACAGCTTCATCAATGGGATGAAGGATGAAATAGTGAAAAAGGTAAAAGACACATGTATTACCTGGGACATGGGAAAACTGAACTTGATACAACACCGTGCGATACATGCTGAAATATTGCTTACCCAAGAGAAGGATAAGCGGAAATTAAAGATGGAATAGCAAGCACATAAAGCTCAGCTTACTATGATGTAATTGGTCACCCAGCCGTTGGAGGGAGATGCTGCAGGGAGAGAGAGAGGCAGAGGGGGAGGTCAGGGAAGAGGGGCTGGCAGAGGTAGATCTGGCGAGTGCTTTGTTTGCGGAGCAATGGACCACAGTGCCCACACGGAAAGCCTCAACTGGCCCTGGAGGCTGGACAGCAGAGTGACTGACAGGGGAAGGCTGAGGTGGAGGTGGGCAGCCCACAAGGTCCAGGGAAGCCTCTTTCCTTTATGCTTGGCAACGAAGACTCGTTTATGCTCATCTCTTCTACTGACCTTATGGGCACTGAGACATATCCCACTTCGATACTGAGTGCTGAGATTGTGAAGTGTGGACAATATGTTCAGTACAATGATGATGCGTATAAGTCAATGCGTCCCTCTATGTTATATGTGGAAGGTACACCTTTCTGGTAGATACAGGGGCAACATACTCAGTCCTTACATTAAGCCAGTTTAGACAATCGACACAAATAAAGACAAGTGGAAGGTTCCTGAACTCAATGGGTGCATCAGGAGTCGTGATACGAGGGAGATTTACCACACCCCTATTGTGCGAAACTAGTAATGGGGAAACATTCCAATTCTCATTTTTGTTATCAGAATTCTGTCCTTTAAACCTGATGGCTCGGGATCTCAGAGTGAGACTGGGGTTGGATTTGCTCAGTACCCCAACGGGCTTGCAGGTAATTCAAAAAGAAGATTTACCCGCGCAGGCTGTAAAATATGACTCACAACTCCTGATGTATGTCAATGAGTGGTGATTAAGCCAGAGGGCGATTCACTCAACCTGGAAGCAAGTAACCATGTTAATCCTATTAACATCGTTTTTCATGCTGGGGATATGCTGCACTGCACAAACCACATGGAAGGATTGGTTCAGGAGGTTGGTTAAACCAGATCACTTGTTATTGTGCGAATTTTATTGAAATGATCACAGATGTGCAGTCAGTGTGAACCTATCTAATGTATCTGTAACAGCAAGTAGACCCTGTCTTTTTGATGTGGAAGGAGAGAAGGTGAGAGGGAGAAGGTGAAGGTGTGTGGTGACAGGTGGCAGGATTTGGGACATTGGTGGTAAAGGCACAAAGAACTAAAGGTTGGGTCTTCAGGGGCGATGTGGGTATCTGGTTCAATGCAGATATGTGGACATATAGGAAGAAACTAAATTGGCTAACACAGGCAGATAGGACAGTCCAGGTTATCCCCACTCGCCCTGAAGAGTTTAGGAGGGTAGCCTGGCATTTCCCTAAGATAGAAGTCTTGGACCCAAGATTAAAAATGGTCCCTACTGAGTTGTGGGCAAAAGACAAACATGATGTGGGGCTCATACGAGGCTGTGAACCCATAAGAATAACCCCGATGTCTGACTATCATCCTTGCAGAGCACAACACCCATTAAAACCCGAGGCTATAGTTGGAATTACTCAAGTCTTTGAATCCCTCCTAAAGGCTGGAGTGATAATCTCCTGTGAAAACTCACCGGTGAGAACCTCCGTTTTTTCGGTCAAAAAGGCAAACATTCCCGGTGAACCGGAGGAGTGGAGGTTTGTTCAAGACCTGCAGGCAGTCAATAATGCTGTTGCCCCATGCGCCCCAAATGTTCCCAACCCCGATACTATATTGGCTCAAATTCCACCGGACAGCAAATGGTTCTCTGTTGTGGATTTAGCAAATGCCTTCTTTAGTGTACCGGTGCACCCAGATAGTCAATTCTGGTTTGCTTTTTCATTCAAAGAGAAATCATATACCTTCCCGTGACTTTGTCAAGGTTACTGTGAGTCCTCCCCCCCCATATATAATAAGGCTCTATGCAGGAGACTGGAGACTCTTGCTCTAACCCCAGGGTCAGCACTTCTGCAGTATGTAGATGATTGCTTGATAGCGGCACCAACAAAGGAACAATGTGAGAAGGATACCCTTGCGTTGCTCTGCCATCTAGCAAGGGAAGGGCACAAAGCCAGTCTCACAAAACTACAATTTGTGCAACAAGAGGTGAAGTTCTTAGGTTGCTTAATGTCTGAACAAGGGAAGGCCATTGGTCAAAACAGAGTTCAAGCAATCCAGCAAATTCCAAAGCCTCACACGAAGAAACAATTGCTATCCTTTTTGGGCATGTGCTCCTACTGTAGAACGTTTATCCCACATTACACAACCCTTGAGGTGCCCCTAAGTGACATAGCTCATGGCAAAGGGTTGCAGAACCAGACTCCGTTGCAGTGGACCCCAGAGGCTGAGAGTGCCTTTGCTGAATTAAAAAGGGCGCCTCCAAAATACACCTACACTGGGGATTCTGAACCCAAACAAGCCTTTTGTACAAACGGTAGATGAGAAGCGTGGCTGCATAACATCGGTGCTGTTGCAGGATAGGGGGGGAAAAATTGGTAGCTTATTTTTCAGCTAAACTAGACCCCGTAGCGGCAGGATTGCCGAAATCCATGCAAGCCATGGCTGCAACTGAAAAGGCTGTTGTAGCATCCAGGGTCATAGTCAGCTATGGGGAATTAACCCTCCTGGTCCCACATGCAGTATCCTTATTGCTTTCCGAGCAAAAGACAGCACAACATATCAGCAGCACGTTGGCTCAGATACAATACTGTGCTCTTGGAGATGCCTAACATTACATTAAAGCAATGTAACTTCCTTAACCCTGCCAACCTTCTCCCCACAGAAGGAGACGGAAACCCACATGATTGTGTCGCTGTAACTAATGAAATTTGCAGCCCTAGATTAGATTTGCAGGATTCACCACTTCAGAATCCAGATATGGAGTTTTTTTCGTGCACGGGTCACAATTCAGGAGCAAGGAAACATGCCAGAATTGTGTTGGTTATGCAGTAGTGACTACCTACGAGATAGTCAAAGCGGGATCACTCCCTTCTCGTCTGTCAGCGCCAGCAGCGGAGCTGATTGCCTTGACTGAGGCCTGTAAATTGGCTGAGGGAAGGACAGTGAATATTTACACCGACAGCAGATATGCATTCAGGGTTGTACATGATCTTGGAGCCCTGTGGAAACACAGGGGCTTCTTGACCTCTACCGGAAAGCCCATCACACACCGTGGCCTGATCTCTGACCTCCTGGAAGTGGTCCTATTGCCTAAATCAATCGCTGTATATAAATGTGAAGCCCACACAAAAAATAATGATTTTATTTCACAAGGCAATGCAAGGGCAGACCCAGCAGCAAGGACAGCAGCCCAGCACCAAGACTGGGCGGAGGTGCTGAGCTGGCCCAGACATGTACAATGTGATCCGGTCAGCCCGCTCCACACCTACTCAGCCTGACTCAATCTCCAGGCCCAGCAGCTCAGGAAATCATTCCTTGAGGAATTCAGCGAGGTTTTTTTAAAATTCCTCCCCCTCACGTAAGCCCAAGATTCTTAGGTTTTTATCTCCGATCTCAATTTTCAAGGTCAAAACCTGGCCTTGCAGGGTTGGGACCCACCCCTCAGAGCTCTCCATCACAGCCTCTGAGACTGTGGTCCTTTGCTCCACAGCTTCAAGGTGCTGAATCAAGGTCCAGATCTCCTGCTCATGCTTTGCCACCCTGGCAGTAATTGGTTCCAGCGCTCCCCCCCGATCTTTTCATGGGGTTTTGTAAACTCCATGAGTAGACAAAGAATGAGTGATAGATAAAATACAGCAAAGCAAAAATAAAGTTATAAAGTTTGGGTTGAAAACAAAAACAGATTAGGAAGAGCGCTATATAAATGTTGGTAGAAGTTTGGAAGGATTGATACTCAAAGCACGCCATTGTCCTTCTGCTGCAGTCACTGAAAGCAGACAGACACATGCAGTGATGAAGAGGAGGGCAATTGGTCGCTAGGTCTTTACTACAAGAGTTGAAAAGCACATATCACCGGGTTATAGTCTGACAGGTTTATTTGAAAGTATAAGCTTTTGGAGCGTTGCTCCTTCGTCAGCTAGCAACCTGCATTTTATTCATTTGCAAGCAAAACGCATTGCACAAGTGCTATTTTTAAATTTGAAAGCCTTCTGTCCGAGGCAGTATCTATTACCTATAATCAAATTGGCTCCAAACCCCTTCAATTAGATTTTTCAGAGTCTGTCTCTTTCACAACCTCACTGAAAAATAACCAAGGACAATATAACCATGTTTAATGGAGCAGCAACACCTCAATTGTTTTCTAACTGTATTTGAATTGTACTTGGAATGATAAAATCCATCATGTGGCTGATGATTGAATGTAGGGTGCAAGGCTGTGAATGAGAAGTGCCTGTATTCTGTCTTTTTTGTGGGTCAAAGTAATGAACATTTGAGGTTGATCAATTACCTCATTTGGTGATGAAATGGGAAGATTCAACGTGTCGGAATCACCTGTTACCTATTTACCTCCCGACAACTCACTGGTTTGTGTCGTCAGTGAAGTCAGGAATGTGACATTTGGTTCCCTCAGCCCGATCATTTATATATATCGGGAATAAATTAGATCGAAACACTGATCCTTCTGGTATCCTGCTAGTCACTGCCTGGCACTGTGGCAAGGGTGGAATGTTGGCAGAGTAGTTGGCACTGCTACCTCACAGAATTAGGGACTGGGGTTCAATTCCAGCTCTGTTTGGAGTTTGCACACACTCTGTGTCTGTGTGGGCTTTCTCTGGGTGCTCTGGTTTCTTCCCACAAAGTGTGGAAGTTAAATACCATGCTAAATGGCCCCTTAGAATGCAGTGATATGCAAGCTAAGTAGTTTACCTGCACTAAATGTGTGGTTATGGGTCAAGTATGGGATGCTCATTGCAAGTGTCAGTGCAGATTCGATTGGCCTCTGCCCTGAAGCAATACTATAAGACTTGATAAATGGGCTACATTATCCCCATTCCCTGTTTCCTGAAACTTCGATTCTTCTGCTCCTCGGATGCTGCCTGATCTCCTGTGCTGTTCCAGTGCCATACGTTTCAACTCCACAGCTGCCTGCCCAGCAAGTGCCAGAGACCAGGTTCTAGCCCTGCAGAGATTGCAGGCCTCAATCCGGCCACCACTGCTTCTAATAACCACCCCTCGACAATGCTGCAGCTTTCCAACAATATTAAAAGATTAACAAATGAAATGAGAAAGAAAACGGCTAAAAAGAGAGAGACACAGACAGAGAGAGACAGAAGAATATGGCTGGCCTGGAGCTTACTGTCTCAGAATCCGTCCCACAGCCTACGATGCTGTCGCTGTCATCTTGCATTCTGAGCAGTTCATCTTGTTAATGTTTCCCATGTTGAAAATTATGCATCATTATTGATGGGACTTGATGTGTAGAATGGACAAAGTGATTTTTCCAGGGTCATGTCCAACATTCTCAATGCTGTTGCGGCCGGAGTCATCTGTTCTAAGGGAGAACATGTGTTCACATTCCTCAGATGTCTTCTTGATGGGAATCCAGTGGAAAGGTACTTATTACAGCATCCTCGATATTCGTATGCCCATTGTATTTCTGCACTCTTGCAATGTGTTTGCTGGTCAATTTGGACTCCATAATGCAAGTATTAATGATTGGAGATTCGGCGATGGTGGGATCTTTAATTTCAATAGTTTGGGTGTGTGCTTGCATTGCTTTCATTTTAGAGATGGCAATTTTCAAACTGTTACCTGATTCACATTTTCCTTGTCAGATGACACAAGAATTTTATGAAAATAAGGTGTCACTGTCTGGTTAAAATAAAACAGTAACGAGTGAAATGACCAATGATCATCTCCACATTTGCCATTGCTGGGAAAAGAAGATGTTCCATGGAAAATTTTTGTCTTTTGATAAATTGTGTATCTCTTTTCTTCAGGCGTATTTATTTGTTGCACATCTGACAATTTGATGCATGAAAATTCATTGGTGAAAAGGCTCAAAGTGGATTCTAACTGAACATGAGTCTGAGCAAATCATTATGGGATTCTGAATGCCAGATAATGTTAGAATCTAATGCGTTTCTGCAACTAACTCAGGGCCTAAATATATCAGGAGAGTAATGCCTGCGATTAGATTCAGAATGAGAGTCTAGATTAGAGTGGTGCTGGAAAAGCACAGCAGTTCAGGCAGCAAAAGGAGCAGTAAAATCGACGTTTCAGGCAAAAGCCCTTCATAATGAGAGTCAGTGTGAGTTTATTTCTGTTTGAGGTCACTCTTCCACCAATCAGGCAGATTAGATTTCTGTTGTTGTTGTTGTGTGGACAGGATGTACTTGGCCAATGTTCCAACATGGACCAATACGTCTGAGCATTGCTTTGGTTCGAGAACATGTTGTCTCCATCTACAGCTCCATGTATCGGCCCACGGTGTTACTGTTCATGTGCTGTTGTTGGATACAATGCCTTCATGGTTTGTTGTCATATGGAATTTGAATTAGGTTCAGATTAACATATAGGCTACTTGGACACACAGGATTTGGCAGAAATCGTTCATTAATTGAAGAAACAAGTTGAAATAGTGTAATCGGTTGAAGGAACTACAAGTAAATGACTGTTTCACTTCGAATTCTATATGCCCCTGGCTTGTCTAGAAGGAAAAGACAAAATTGAACTTTCAATTTCCGCCCCTTGCATGGAACTTTGATGTTTGGACTGCAGTGGTTGCTGGCTGGAGCTACTCTATCATAGAATCCCTACGGTGTGGAAGCAGGACATTTAGCCCAAGACCACACTGAAGAGTATTCCCACCCGATTAGTTTACATTAACTCTGACTCCTGTGATGCCGTCAGTAACATTCCGAAGTCTAAATGCTCGGACTGAAATATCACTTCATTTCCCGATAGCCCCAATCCACCAGCATGACATTGAAAGTTTTAAAAATCCTTTCAGTTCATGGGAGTATTTGTTGGTCCATTTATAGTATTCCCTTCACAAGCTCTGATCAGGAATTAGGGTATAACAAGCCTCTCGTCATTCCAAGTCGTCGTGTCACTTTTCTCACGTTCTTCCCAGTGGGAGTATAAGAGAGTGAGAGATAGTAGTGGAGATAACAGCCATTTCTTCATCCTGAAAGGGACAGGAGAAGATGAAAAGTGTCATGGCAGAGTATCCTTCGATATGATGTAAAGTTCAATCCCTTTGGAGGATATCGCGCTAATCGCAGTGTCATAGAATCATACAGTTCAGAAGAGTGTGATGATGCTGCGATTTTAAAAAGGTTATTTTGTCCTTGGTGTTTTTGAAGAGAGATTGTAAAGGCAGAAGTATAACCAGCGCTCCTCAAACATTCCAGAAGATTCCCCTGGCGTCGGAATCTACTCAGACGCCATTAGCCATGTGGCTGATGCAGATGCTACCCACCCGCTGATTGATTATGTCACTTCCGCCCCCATCATGGCCACTCCCACAACCACTTTCACCCCTCACAATTCCTCATGCATCACACGTGACATCACTTCCGCCCTTCACATCATCGCTGATGCCACATGCTCATTGACTTCCGCCACCCCTACTGCCGTGGTCACCACCACTTCCGCCCCCCACCAGCGCCACTCACCTGCATTCTGCTGACATGCCCCCCACAGACCCCACTGCCACTATCCCCACCCCCCAGAACCCCGAGGGAACACTACCCCTGCTCATGACTCCAACCCCATTCCACCTACCATCACACCGACTCCAGTTACAGGTTCCACCCCCACTCCCAGCTCTACACTCACACCAGATCCCAGCTCCCAGTCCTGCCAAGTTTTCACCATCCCCCCCCACAGACCTCCCACTCACTGAGGACGATCGATCAGTCCTCAGCAAAGGACTCACCTTCATCCCCCTCCGTCCACGCATCATTGAATTTAATACACGCCGTGACATCGAACAATTCTTCCGTCGCCTCCGCTTCCGAGCTTACTTTCACAATCAGGACTCCCACCCACCTTCCGAGGACCCCTTCGCCCACCTCCAACACACTGCATCCACCTGGACACCCCACGCTGGCCTCATACCTGCCCTTGACCTCTTCATTTCCAACTGCTGCTGGGATATTAACCGCCTCAACCTGTCTACCTCCCTCCCCCACTCCAACCTCTCACCCTCACAACGCGCAGCCCTCCAATCCCTCTGCTCCAATCCCAACCTCACCATCAAGCCAGCGGATAAAGGGGGCGCAGTGGTAGTCTGGCGCACTGACCTCTACACCGCTGAAGCCAAACTCCAACTCGAGGACACCTCTTCCTACTGCCCCCTCGACCATGACCCCACCCCCCATCACCAAACCATCATCTCCCAGACCATACAGAACCTCATCACCTCAGGAGATCTCCCACCCACAGCTTCCAACCTCATAGTCCAGGAACCCCGCACTGCCCGGTTCTACCTCCTTCCCAAGATCCACAAGCCTGACCACCCTGGCCGACCCATTGTCTCAGCATGCTCCTGCCCCACTGAACTCATCTCTACCTATCTCGACACTGTCCTATCCCCCCAGTCCAGGAATCCCCACATACGTTCGAGACACCACCCACATCCTCCACCTCCTCCAAGACTTCCGTTTCCCCAGCCCTCAACGCCTCATCTTCACCATGGATATCCAATCCCTCTACACCTCCATCCGCCATGACCAGGGCCTCCAAGCCCTCTGTTTTTTCCTCTCCAGACGTCCCCAACAGTACCCTTCCACTGACACTCTCATTTGTTTGGCCGAACTGGTCCTCACCCTTAACACTTTCTCTTTTGAATCCTCCCACTTCCTCCAGACCAAAGGTGTAGCCATGGGCACACGTATGGGCCCCAGCTATGCCTGTCTCTTTGTTGGCTACGTAGAGCAGTTGATCTTCCATAATTACACCGGCACCACTCCCCACCTCTTCCTCCGCTACATTGATGACTGCATTGGCGCTACCTCGTGCTCCCGCGAGTAGGTTGAGCAATTCATCAACTTCACCAACACATTCCACCCTGACCTTAAATTTACCTGGACCATCTCTGACACCTCCCTCCCCTTCCTGGACCTCTACATCTCCATTAATGTTGACCGACTTGACACTGACATTTTTTACAAACCCACCGACTCCCACAGCTACCTGGATTACACCTCTTCCTACCCTACCTCTTGCAAAAATGCCATCCCGTATTCCCAATTCCTCCGCCTCCGCCGGATCTGCTCCCATGACGACCAGTTCCACCGCAGAACACACCAGATGGCCTCCTTCTTTAGAGAGTGCAATTTCCCTTCCCACGTTGTTAAAGATGCCCTCCAACGCATCTTGTCTACTTCCCGCACCTCCGTCCTCAGACCCCACCCCTCCAACCGTCACAAGGACAGAATGCCCCTGGTGCTCACCTTCCACCCGACCAACCATTGCATAAACCAAATCATCCATTGACATTTCCGCCACCTCCAAAAAGACCCCACCACCAGGGATATATTTCCCTCCCCACCCCTTTCCCCCTTCCGCAAAGACCGTTCCCTCCGTGACTACTTAGTTAGGTCCACGCCCCTTCTACAACCCACCCTCCCATCCTGGCACTTTCCCCTGCCACCGCAGGAACAGTCAAACCTGCGCCCACACCACTTCCCTCACCTCTATCCAAGGCCCTAAAGGAGGCTTCCACATCCATCAAAGTTTTACTTGCACATCCACTAATATCATTTATTGTATCCATTGCTCCCGATGAGGTCTCTTCTACATTGGGGAGACTGGACTCCTAGCAGAGCGCTTTAGGGAACATCTCCGGGACACTCGCACCAATCAACCAAACCGCCCTGTGGCCCAACATTTCAACTCCCCCTCCCACTCTGCCGAGGACATGGAGGTCCTGGGCCTCCTTCACCGCCGCTCCCTCGCCACCAGACGCCTGGAGGAAGAACGCCTCATCTTCTGCCTCAGAACACTTCAACCCCAGGGCATCAATGTGGACTTCAACAGTTTCCTCATTTCCCCTTCCCCCACCTCATCCTAGTTCCAAACTTCCAGCTCAGCACTGTCCCCATGACTTGTCTGGACTTGTCCTACCTGCCTATCTCCTTTTTGACCTATCCACTCCTCCCTCTCCTCCCTGACCTATCACCTTCATCCCCTCCCCCACTCACCCATTGTACTCTATGCTACTTTCTCCCCACCCCCACCCTCCTCTAGCTTATCTCTCCACGTTTCAGGCTCACTGCCTTTATTCCTGATGAAGGGCTTTTGCACAAAACGTCGATTTCAAAGCTCCTTGGATGCTGCCTGAACTGCTGTGCTCTTCCAGCACCACTAATCCAGAATCTGGTTTCCAGCATCTGCAGTCATTGTTTTTACCTGGAAGTACCAATGAGTCTAGTTTAATAATGGAAAATGAGTGGCCAGTTCTCACAGTTCAAGTTTATCCTAGTTTGTTTTTAGCTTTAGCAGTCACAAGATGTATCAATCTAGGGGGGTTACAAGCTTCAGTGAAGAATTACTCTGACTTTCTATTCAGAGCTCTCTCTTGATACTGATCCCTGCTGCCTGTATGAATCTTTACATTTATCTTTTTCTTTCTCAAGTGGTTAATTTGTGATAGTTACTGTATCACATTTGTTAAAATTTCCAATAATTAAGTTATTCTAAATTCCACTTTCTTTTGTTCATGCTTCAACTGTAGTGTTTAAATAAATTCTGCTTTGCTTAAAGATGAGTGTTTTGTCCAGCTGCATTCCACCTGGACCACCCATTTCACATCTGCCTTTAAAATAAGGAAACATTAGGGTAGTTAGGCTATCTTCTTGAAGTATTTTGAGGGGTTTTGACTTAGTCCATAACAAAAGGCTCTTCAGCCCATTGAGTATATTTTGGGGGTACGTGAACAATGTATACGTGTCCTACTTCCTGCACTAATGTCAAAGCCTTGAAAGACATGAGGTGTGCTCAATGAAGTATGTTTTAAACACTGTGAGGTTTCCACCTCAGCTATCCTCCTCAGCAGTATGTTCCAGACTACCGTTATGCCCTGAGAAATCTTTCTGTATAAATCCTATCTAAAGCTATTGCCATTTATATTAAACTTCACTTAAATGTTAACCTTCAATTAAGAATCACAGCTACATTCTACTTAAGCTGTCCACGTTCCTTATAAACATTTATCAGTTTCATAGAATAATTCAGTACAGAAAAAGTACTTTAACACATTGAGACTGGACCACAACAAATGTATGATATATTAGAATATATGAATGGCTGATAATTTTGCATCATTGTTAGGCATGGGTGAGGTCCTGGAAGGCTGGACCATAGTGAATGTTGTGGCCTTATTCAAGGAGAGCTACAAAGAAAAACCTGGGACTTATAGATCAGTAAGCATAACATCTGTGGTAGCTAAGATACTTGAGAAGACCCTGAGATAAGATATACATGCATTTAGAAAGACAGGGTTTGATTAGGAGTAGTCAGCATGGCTTTGTTCATGGGAGATCATGTCTCACAAATTTATTAGAGTTCTTTGGTGAAATGACTAGGAAGGTTGATGAGAGCAGGGTGGTAGACATAGTCTATATGGATTTCAGTAAGGCCTTTGATAAGGTTCCACATGGTAAGCTGCTCTGGAAGGGATGGAATCCAGGGGAAACTGGAAAATTGGACACACAATTGGCTTGATGGTAGGAAGCAGAGGGTAATAGTGGAGGTATGCTTTTTGAACTGGAAGCCTGTGACCAGTGCAGTGCCTCAGAAGTTGTTGCCGAGCCCATTGCATTTTGTTATCTATAATCAATGATTTGGATGAAGGTTTACAAGGCATGATTTGGAAGTTTGTAGATGACACTAAAGTAGGTGGCATGCTGGACAGTGAGGAAGGTTCTCAGATATTGCAAAAAGACCTTGATCATCTGGAGAAGTGGGCCGAGAAATGGCAAATGGATTTTGATACAGATAAGTGTGAGGTCTTGCATTTTGGAAAGTCAAATCAAGGTAGGAGCTTCATGGTGAATGGTAGGGCCTTAAGAAGTGTAGTGGAACAGAGGGACCTTGGAGTTCAGGTGCACAGTTCTCTGGAAGTGGAGTCACAGGTAGATAGGGCAGTAAAAAGGCTTTTGACACACTGTCTTTCATCAGTAAAGACACTGACTATAGAAGTTGGGAAGTTATGTTGCAGTTGTAATGGATGTTGGTGAGGCCACACTTTGAGTATTGTGTTCTGTTTGGTCACCTTGCTGCAGGAAGGATCTTATTAAACTGGAAAGAGTGCAGAAGAAATTTTCAAGGATGTTGCCAGGACTCAAGGGTCTGAGTGATAGGGAGAGGTTGGACAAGCTAGGACATTTTTCTTTGCAGCATAGGAGTGATGGGAGATCTTATAGAAGTTTATTAGATCATACGAGGTATGGATAAGATGACTGCAATTAGCCTTTTTCCCCAGGTTGGGGAATCGAGGACTAGAGGGCATCAGTTTAAGGTTAGTGGGGAAAGTATAAAAGGGAACCTGAGGAGCAACATTATTGTGCAGAAGATAGTATGCATCTGGAATGAGCTGCAATGGGAAGTGGTTGGGGAAGGTACATTAACAACATTTAAAAGGCATTTGGACAAATACATGGATAGGAAAGGATTAAAAGGATATCAACCAAGTGCAGGGAAATAGGGTTAGAGTGGAAGGACAGTTGGGTTGGCATGGACCAATTTGGGCCAAAGGTCCCTATGCTGCAGGACTCTATGACTCGAATTGGACAAATAGATGGATAGGAAAAGTTGAGAAGGATATGGGCTCCGTGTAAGGAAATGGGGTTAGTGTGGTGAGATATGTTTGTCCACATGGGCCAGTTTTGGCCAAAAGACCTTTCTCAATGACTCTGTGACTTATGACTCTACGACTACCCACAGTAGGACCATTCTGCCGCAATAGATCTGTAGCCTCCAAGTACTCTGTCAATTACTCCATCAGGTTCTTCCTCAAAATTTTCTACTCCAAAGAAAACAACTGGAGGTTATCCAGTCTCTCAGCAGGGCTGAGGTAATCCATTGGAGGCAAAGTCCTTCTGAATCTCCTTTGCACACCTCTCCAGCAGAACCAGATCCTTACGACAATGTGGTAACCATGCTGCACACAATAAGCTGGCCACTCTCTCGATGGCATGGCGTGGTTTGGGAAGCCTGGAACAGAACACTCGCCACGGCATGGCCTGGGCTGAGATCACAAGGTTTCGGAGGGTTGCTGAACCTGATGAAGGGACTGCGCTCTGAAAGCTGGTGATTTCATGTGTACCTGTTGGAATAGAACCTGGTATATCGTGTGACTTCTGACTTTTTTCATTTTTTGACATTTCACCACTTTCATGGTACAATTTCTTCATATTGCCTGTACAATTTCTCACCTGTCATGTTACACCACCTTTATGTGTTTGGTAACATTCATTGCTTTAATTGTGTCAATTTCCCGATGTGTAAAAACATCGTATGATGTCATTGCAGTTATCGCAATGTCTTAACATGTAGTATTAATTCTGTCAGTGTGGTTGAATTTGAGGACAACACACAATGTAATTGCAACTGCATTTGCGTTATTATACAGTTGTTTTTGGTGAAGTACCAGGAAGTTAATTTGTTGTGATTGTCAATGAATTGTAGACAGATATTGTTCTTGCTGAATTATCACCCTGAGGGTGAAATTTCATAATGTAATTTTCACTGTGGCTAAAATGTCATATTGGTTCAGGTTGTACATGTACATTTATTTTGCAGTTAACTTTGACAGAGAATAATTCTCTGAATTGACTCATTAATTGGACAAGATGTATCCTTGAATACCTTTTGTAATGAAAGTCGTGAAATAATTTATTTGGAGGACAATATTAAGTGTTAAAAGCTTGACCGAATTGTAACAGCACAGAATCGTTATGATGTGGAAAGGGACCAATCGACCCGTCGAGCCCCAATTGGCTAATCAAACAGGCATCATTGCCGAGCATCAATCTCCGTCTTTTCAGCCCTACCCTTACATATCACTTCCATCCGCATATTTGTTCAGTGCCGTCTTGAATGGAAACATTGTATTTGCCTGTTTCACATTGCAAGGAAATTCATTCCATATCCTTAGATTTCAACTCATCCCTGCTTTTTTGTGCACATCACTTTAAATCTCTGATCTCTGGTTCTTCTTACAGTATGAGTGGGAACAGCTTCTCCCTGGACACTCCATTCAATCCATTCATGATTTTGAAAACCTCAACCAAATCACCTCTTGACATTCTTCTGTCCAAGCAAAATAATCCCAACTTCTTTCAATGTATTCTCATAACCTGACGTAAATCAATGGCTCCCAGCATGGCCGAAGGTATGTCATGGTTAAGTTTGTAGTTGAAGCTGTCAAGTCATAAACAATGAAGTGAGCAAATTTTCCATTGCAGCCTGTGCAAATGTCCTCCACAAAATTGGAAGAATACTAAATCACTTTCATTTATTTATGAGCAAGGTGAATATTTATGAGCAAGGTGAATGGAAACATTTTCAAGACAGAGCAGTTAATTGAAGGACACACTTATACAGTCTGTGAAGAGTAATCTCATTCTTCTTCGTTTCCAAACCTATGTTGCCTTGTTTCCTGTTACCTTGTTCCAGTATTTTCTACAGTTCATGTGAATGAAATGTCTTAACACGATGTTCGTTTCTGTGTTTCTCTTCTCTATAAAGTTTCTTCAGAATATTTCAGTTTTTTACTCTATCAAAATGCTTTATTATTAATCTGGTCAGCTGTATAAGGCTGGAAGTTAAACATTTTCAATTTTACAAAACATTTCGGAAACAGGGTGATTGTTTCTCCAAGTCAAAAATCACAGCCCCTTTACATTCTCTCCATCTATTTCCATTGTAGCTAACCTGGCAGTGATTGTGATTTTATCTCAAAGAAGATGCGGTCTCTCCACAAATATCATCTATTATCTTGTCTCTATGGCAGCAACAGATCTTCTGGTCATGGTCACGGTTGTGAGACTAAACCGTATTGCTGTGATTTGTTTCCAATTCGGTTTGCAGCCATTGATAGTTCTGTCTGGATAACGGTCACTTTCACCTTTGATCGACTCATGGCCATATGTTGTCAAAAGGTGAAATTAAAATATGACACGAAGAAGATTGCGTTGTGGGTCATAGGATTGGTGTGTGCACTGTCCTTCATGAAAAATATATCAACGTAAGCCATCATAAGCCTATATACATGACAAAATGCCATGGTTCTGTGGCCTAAAACCAGACTAGTATACTGCACTGGCATGAGCTGTATATGACTGGATTCGTTCCATTTTGACTCCGTGTCTTCCTTTCATTCTGATATTACTGCTCAATGTTTTGACTGTCAGGCAGATTTTTGCCGCCAATCGAGCCCGTAGGAGACTCCGGACTCAGGGCAATGGAGAGACTCAGAGTGACCCCGAGATGGAGAAGCGAAGAAAGTCCATTGCTTTACTCTTTGGCATCTCAGGAACATTCATCCTATTATATTTGTTATATTTTGTTACAATCTTTTACGTCCGAATTGTGAATATTCCTTGCTTCTCTGGATCTGATGTCGGCAAAACTATATTTATTGTCCCACAAAGTGGGTACATGCTTCAGTTATTGAACTCCTGTGTTAATCCATTTATTTACGCAGGGACCCAGAGTAAAATCAGAGAGGAGATAAAGAATGGTGTGAAATATCCATTCTCATTCGATGTAATGGCACTGTTCACCTCCATCGACAAAACCCTAGCCAAAGAAACAATAGCCAACCTGCTGGACAGACATAACAGACAACAGGACGTTGAACCTATCAACAAAGACGGCATACTTAAACTACTGGACTTGTGCCTCACAACACACTTCACATTCAACAACCAAATATACGAACAAATCAACGGAACACCCATGGGCTCACCGATCTCTGGACTCATAGCAGAAGCAGTAATGCAAAGATTAGAACAAACAGTCTTACCACAAATTCAACCCAAACTCTGAGTCAGATACGTGGATGACACCTTTGTAATAATTAAAAACACAGAAATAGAGAACACACACCAGACCATCAACGCCACACTCACAGGAATCCGATTCACTAGAGGGGAAGAAAAGGGCAACCATTCCTAGATGTGATGGTACAGAGAACACCGAACGGAGAATTCACCACAAAGGTTTACAGGAAAGCCACACACACAGACCAAGTCCTAAACTATGAAAGCAACCACCCCAACACACATAAACGAAGTTGCATCAGGACACTATTCAAAAGGGCCACAACACACTGCAGCACACCAGAACTACAAAAAGAGGAAGAGGAACACCTATACAAGGTATTCGCCAAAAACAGATACCCTTGCAATTTCATCAACAGATGCCTAAGGGAGAGACAACGGAATGAGGACATGCCGCAACCCAAAGGACTAGCCACACTACCATATATCAGGAGCATTTCTGAACTGACAGCCAGACTACTGCGACCACTAGGACTCATAACAGCACACAAACCAACAGCCACGCTCAGACAACAACTCACCAGGACGAAGGACCCAATACCCAACATGAGTAAAACTAATGTAGTGTACAAAATCCCATGCAAGGACTGCACAAAACACTACATCGGACAAACAGGAAGACAGTTAACGATCCGTATACACGAACACCAACTAGCCACGAAACGACACGACCAGCTATCCTTAGTAGCCACACACACAGACGACAAGCAACATGAATTCGACTGGGACAACACTACCATTATAGGGCAAGCCAAACAGAGAACAGCCAGGGAATTCCTAGAGGCATGGCACTCATCCACAAACTCTATCAACAAACACATCGACCTGGATCCAATATACCAGCCACTACAGCGGACAGCTCGAACTGACAACCGGAAGCGGCAGAGACAGGCCACTATAAATGCCGGAGGAAACAGCACAGAAGCGCTTCACAGGAGGCTCCCAAGCACTGAGGATGTCACCTAGACAGGGGACCAAACGTTTGCAAGACAAATTCCCAGCTCGGCGAACAGAACCACAACAATGAGCACCCGAGCTACAAATCTTCTCCCAAACTTTGACATAGTCCCATTGACCAACAGGTGTCCCATATTTCTCTACTGTTTCCATGCTGTACATCTCTATGCCTCTATGTCTTGATAAATCATTTCTTTGCAAGTTCCCATCCAGATGCCTTTTAAATGTTGTATTTGTACCCACTCCCACCATTTCCTCCAGCAGATCATTCCATACACACAAAAATGTTGCCCCTCAGGTCTCTTTTAAATCTTTCTGCTCTCACCTTAAACCTATGCCTTCTAATGTTGGCTCCCTGACCTTAGGAAAAGGATTTTGTCCATTCATTCTATCACTGCCCCTTCTGATTTTATGAATCCCTATAAGGTCACTCCACAGTCTCCAACAATGCAGGGAATGAAGCCCTAGCCCCTCCCTATACCCCAGTCGGTTATGTCAGGCAGATTGTCTATGAATCATACAAAGTGTAATTCCATTGTTGCTGATTGGCACACTGAACCTCATGGACACCGAGCCATGAGTTGCTAAATCTGGTTGAGGTCTGTTCCATTTAGCACAGAGATAGTACCCCACACTATGGTGCAGTGTCTATAAAATGTGTGGCTGGCAGGTTGGTGACAATGCAGTCAATGATTTATTTTCCATTTGTTGGTTCTCTCATCCCTTGCTGCAGCCCCAGTCCAGCAGCTGTGTGCTTTTGGACTGGGAATTAGGTTAGTTAAGTTGGCTGGATTGTTGGTTTACAGAGCAGGGTGATACCAATTGTGTGGGTTCAATTCCCACCACCGGTTTGAGGTTGCCATGAAGGACTCTCCTTCTCAGTATCTTCCCTTGTCTGAGGTTTTGTGGCCCTCTGGTTAAATCACCACCAGTGGTGTCTCTCTTATCAGAGAGCAGCCCCTATTGTCTGCGAAGACGATGGAGACACAGCAACAGCCATTTGGACTTTCCCAGTTCAGTCAGCAGGTGGTGCTGCCGAGCCTCTCTTGGTGGTGGATACTGAAGCCTCCCACACACACTACATTCTCTGTCCTTTCCACCTTCATTGCTGTACTCAGACAGAGAAATTCGAGGGATGTGGTCATTGATAACCAGCAGAATGTTTCCATGCCTGTGTTTAACCTGATGCCATGAGACTTCATGGGGTCCAGCACCAATGTTAGTCCCTTCCAGGGCACCCCACTCCCTGACTGTATCCCATGGAGCTGTTACCTCTACTAGCTCTGTCCTGAGATGATTAGAGTGTTGTCTGTAAAGTGGGATCTCATGACTGTGACAATGTTCAATTGTTGGATTACTTTGTGAGAAATACAGATTAGATTAGATTCCCTACAGTGCAGAAACAGGCCCTTTGGCCCAACCAGTCCACACCAACCCTCCAAAGAGTAACCCACCCAGACCCATTTCCCTCTGAAAGATGCACCTAACACTACAGGCAATTTAGCATGGCCAATTCACCTGGCCTGCCCATCTTTGGGCTATGGAAGGAAACCCACATAGACAGTTGCCCGAGTCTGGAATCGAACCTGGGACCCTGGTACTGTGAGACAGCAGATCAGTTTTAAATTTTATACAATAAAGAGTGAACACCTCCTTAGTTCTTTGAATCTTAAAAAAAAAGCCAAACCAACTTGTTTTTTCAGTTGACAATAATTTAATTATTGTTCACTTCAGTAATTGGAGTGCACACCTAATTATTTCTCAATTTAGAATCTATAGTAACCAGCTGATTATTGTTCAGTTCCATAACCACAGTAAACAACTGCTTCCTGTTCAGATCAGTAAATACATGACCTTTGCACTACCACATACATCAACAACATTGTCAAAAAGGCCTGAATTCAAATATACTCTTGCTCGACCACACTGACACTTTCAGTAAAGAGTGATCAGTTCCTAAATCTGTCCAGACAGCTGCCAAACTGGAACTGAACAGTTATTCACACATTCCCTCACAACAACTTCGACAATTTAGAGATGTCCTTGAACAAGGGAGAGGTACGTGAAGCAGACTGACCAATGGACGAGCATAAGGCTCAATGCAATTTTCATCATTTATGCAAAGGACCTGCCAATGGCAGATTGGTGACCATGCAGTCAATGATTTGTTTTTCCATTTGTTGATTCCCTCATTCCCTGCTGCAGCCCCATTCTAGCAGCTATGTGCTTTTAGACTGGGAATTAGGTTAGTTCAGTTGGCTGGATTGTTGGTTTACAGAGCAGGGCGATACCAATAGTGTTGGTTCAATTCAGATCACCTCACAAGTTCAGCTACAATTGATGACATTTAGTGTGCTACATAAGCTCTGTAATTCTGTGCTCTGGACCAGATCCTGAATGAACGTGTTACAAATGTGATGGAATGCTGCGCCACATGTCACAAAGAACAAAAAGAACAAAAAAAAGTTTATAGCCCAAGAACAGGCCCTTCGGCCCGACAAGCCTGAGCCTTGCATTGAATCTCTCACCAACCATATCCAGTGTGTGTCAGCTCCACAATACCAATGTCCAAACAGAATTGTGCATCTACGTTAACGGTCAGCATGATCCCAGCCAACATCCTTGTGTGTGACTCGAGAGAGAAATTTCATGCAAATGTTTTCAATATTGTATTGACCATTAACAGCAAAGTCTTATTCTTGAAGATCATAAATCCTTGATTGTCCAATTAACAAATCCACCCTTTTGTTGAATTCAGTTTTAAGCCTGAAACCTAATGATGAGTCTAGTTACTGCGTCCAAGATCAAATTATTGTTTGGCCCATGCGGCTATAAATCGCTCCTATCTTTGAACCATGTGAGTAATCTGGTGTATGAATGTCAGTGTCGATATGATGCTATGTATTTGGCCATGCCTCTGAAAGACTGACAGGTTGTTCCAAACAGCATATCATTCGGGAGGCAGAGGGGGTCATAGATCGGAGCTATAGGGAAGTAGTAACTCCAAAGATGGCAGATAGATGGGTGACAGTGAGGGGGACTGGGAGGAAGCAGCCAGTGCAGGGACCCCCTGTGGTCGTTCCCCTCAAGAACAAGTATACCGTTTTGGATACTTGTGGGGGGGACGACTTACCAGGGGTAAGTGACGGGGCTCAGGCCTCTGGCACGGAGCCTGTCCCCGCTACTCAGAAGGGAAGGGTGGAGAAGAGCAGAGCAATAATAATTGGGGACTCGATAGTTCGGGGCACAGATAGGCGGTTTTGTGGGAACGAGAGAGACTCACGTTTGGTATGTTGCCTCCCAGGTGCAAGGGTACGTGATGTCTCTGATCGTGTTTTCCGGGTCCTTAAGGGGGAGGGGGAGCAGCCTGAAGTCGTGGTCCATATTGGCACCAATGACATAGGTAGGAGTGCTGAGGATGTTAGACAGGCTTTTAGGGAGCTAGGTTGGAAGCTCAGAGTTAGAACGAACAGAGTTGTTGTCTCTGGTTTGTTACCCGTGCCACGTGATAGAGAGTCGAGGAATAGGGAGAGAGAAGAGTTAAATGCGTGGCTACAGGGATGGTGCAGGAGGGAGGGATTTCGGTATTTGGATAACTGGGGTTCTTTCTGGGGAAGGTGGGACCTCTATAGACAGGATGGTCTGCACCTGAACCTGAGGGGCACCAGTATCCTTGGGGGGAGGTTTGCTAGTGCTCTTGGGGGGGGTTTAAACTAACTCTGCAGGGGCATGGGAACCCAGACTGTAACTTTAGGGTGCAGGACCTGGAGTGTAGGGAGGGTAGGAATATGGTATCAATCTTAAAGGATCGTGCCTGTAAACAGAAGAGTGGCTTGAAGTGTGTATACTTTAATGCCAGAAGTATACGAAATAAGGTAGGTGAACTCGCAGCGTGGGTTGGTACCTGGGACTTCGATGTTGTGGCTATTACGGAGACATGGCTAGATCAGGGACAGGATTGGCTGTTGCAGGTTCCAGGGTTTAAATGTTTTAGTAGGGTCAGAGGTGGGGGTAAAAGAGGGGGGGGTGTGGCTTTGCTTGTCAAAGATAGTATTACAGCGGTGGAAAGGAAGATGGATGAAGATTTGCCATCTGAGGTAGTTTGGGTTGAGGTTAGGAATAGGAGAGGTGAGGTCACCCTGTTAGGAGTCTTTTACAGGCCTCCTAATAGTCCTAGAATCGTTGAAGAAAGGATTGCGAAGATGATTCAGGAGAAGAGTGACAGTAATAGGGTGATTGTTATGGGAGACTTTAACTTTACTGATATTGATTGGGAAAGCTATAGCTCAAGTTCGTTAGATGGGTCAGTGTTTGTGCAATGTGTGCAGGAGAGTTTCCTGACACAATATGTAGATAAGCCAACAAGAGGTGAGGCCATACTGGATTTGGTTCTGGGTAACGAACCAGGCCAGGTATTAGAACTAGAGGTAGGTGAGCACTTTGGGGACAGTGACCACAATTCGGTGATTTTTACTCTAGTGATGGAGAGGGATAAGTGTGTACTACAGGGCAAGAGTTATAGCTGGGGGCAGGGAAATTATGATGCGTTGAGGCATGACTTAGGATGTGTGGATTGGAAAAGTAGATTCCAAGGCAAGAGCGTAATTGATATGTGGAACTTGTTCAAGGAGCAACTATTGAGTGTCCTTGATAAGTACGTACCTATCAGGCAGGGAGGAAAGGGTCGTGTGAAGGAGCCGTGGTTTAATAAGGAGTTGGAATCCCTTGTTAAATGGAAGAGGGCGGCCTTTGTAAAGATGAGGCGTGAAGGTTCAATAGGGGCGATTGAGAGTTATAAGGTAGCCCGGAAGGACCTGAAGAGAGAGCTAAGAGCAGCAAGGAGGGGACATGAAAGGTCCTTAGTTGGTAGGATTAGGGAAAACCCTAAGGCTTTCTATAGGTATGTTAGGAATAAAAGAATGACTAGGGAAGGAATAGGTCCAATCAAGGATAGTAATGGGAAGTTGCGTGTGGAGGCTGAAGAGATTGGGGAGGCGCTGAATGAATACTTTTCGTCAGTATTCACTCAGGAACAGGACATTGTTGTCGATATGAATACTGAGGCACGAATAAGTAGAATGGATGGCTTTGAGATATGTAGAGAAGAGGTGTTGGAAATTCTGGCAAGGGTGAAAATAGATAAGTCCCCTGGGCCTGATTGCATTTATCCTAGGATTCTCTGGGAAGCAAGGGAGGAGATTGCAGAGCCATTGGCCTTGATTTTTGTGACCTCTTTGTCTACAGGAGTAGTGCCAGAGGACTGGAGGCTAGCAAACGTGGTTCCCTTGTTCAAGAAGGGGAGTAGGGATAATCCTAGTAACTATAGGCCAGTGAGTCTCACTTCTGTTGTGGGCAAAGTCTTAGAGAGAATTATAAGGGATAGGATTTATGCACATCTGGATAAGAATGATGTGATCAAGGATAGTCAGCATGGTTTTGTGAAGGGCAGGTCGTGCCTCACAAACCTTATTGAATTCTTTGAGAAGGTGACGAAGGAGGTAGATGAGGGGAAAGCGGTAGATGTAGTATATATGGATTTTAGTAAGGCGTTTGATAAGGTCCCCCATGGTAGGCTACTGCAGAAAATACAGAGATATGGCATTGAGGGTGAGTTGGAGGTTTGGATTAGGAATTGGCTCTCTGGAAGAAGACAGAGGGTAGTAGTTGATGGCAAAGATTCATCTTGGAGTGCCGTCACTAGTGGTGTTCCGCAAGGATCTGTTTTGGGACCATTGCTGTTTGTCATTTTTATAAATGACCTGGAGGAAGGGTTAGAAGGTTGGGTGAGCAAGTTTGCGGATGATACGAAAGTCGGAGGAGTTGTAGACAGTGAGGAAGGATATGGCAGGTTACAGCGGGATATAGAGAAGCTGCAGAGCTGGGCAGAAAGGTGGCAAATGGAGTTCAATGTAGCTAAGTGTGAAGTGATTCACTTTGGTAAGAGTAATAAAAAGATGGATTACTGGGCTAATGGTAGACTACTTGGTAGTGTGGAAGAGCAGAGGGATCTTGGTGTCCATGTACACAGATCTCTGAAAGTTGCCACCCAGGTAAATAGTGCAGTGAAGAAGGCATATGGCGTACTGGCTTTTATTGGTAGAGGAATTGAGTTCCGGAGTCCTGAGGTCATGCTGCAGTTGTATAAGACTCTGGTGCGGCCGCTTCTGGAATATTGTGTGCAGTTTTGGTCGCCATACTATAGGAAGGATGTGGAGGCACTGGAACGGGTGCAGAGGAGGTTTACCAGGATGTTGCCTGGTATGGTAGGAAGATCCTATGAGGAAAGGCTGAGGCACTTGGGGTTGTTTTCTTTGGAGAAAAGAAGGTTTAGGGGTGATTTGATAGAGGTGTACAAGATGATTAGGGGGTTAGATAGGGTTGACAGTGAGAACCTTTTTCCGCGTATGGAGTCAGCTATTACAAGGGGGCATAGCTTTAAATTAAGGGGGGGTAGATATAGGACTGATGTTAGGGGTAGGTTCTTCACTCAGCGAGTCGTAAGATCATGGAATGCCCTGCCAGTAGCAGTAGTGGACTCTCCCTCTTTATGGGTATTTAAGCGGGCATTGGATAGGTATATGGAGGATAGTGGGTTAGTGTAGGTTAGGTGGGCTTTGATCGGCGCAACATCGAGGGCCGAAGGGCCTGTACTGCGCTGTATTGTTCTATGTTCTATGTTCTATGTTCTATCACTTCAGCTCTTCACAACAAGCAAGGTACTGCCTGCACCCAACCAACTTACACTCACAAAACCGAAAACCCAGTGTTCACCATTAATCATAATCAATTGCTGGCTGGGTAGGCATTTATTGATCATCCCTTGTGTCTGTTGAGAATGTGCTTGCTGGCAAATGGGACTAGATTTATGTGGGATACCTGGTTGGTATAGACAAGTTAGACTGAAGGATCTGTTTGCTTCTTGTATATCTTGTGTTGATGAATTGCTTTCTTCAACTGTTGCTGTTCATGTGCTTTACATACTCTAACAATACTGTAATGAAGGACTTTAAAGGAATGACCATATATTTCCAAAACAGGATGGTAATTGGCTTGGAAGGAAGACTGCAATGTGTGGTGATCCCATGTATCTTCTGCCCTCGTCCTTCTAGGTGATTGTGGGTTAGGACATTATGTCTGAGAAACTTTGGTGAATTTCTGCAATGTATGTATAGTTGGTACATATTTATAGAACATAGAACATAGAACATAGAACAATACAGCGCAGTACAGGCCCTTCGGCCCTCGATGTTGCGCCGATCAAAGCCCACCTAACCTACACTAACCCACTATCCTCCATATACCTATCCAATGCCCGCTTAAATACCCATAAAGAGGGAGAGTCCACTACTGCTACTGGCAGGGCATTCCATGATCTTACGACTCGCTGAGTGAAGAACCTACCCCTAACATCAGTCCTATATCTACCCCCCCTTAATTTAAAGCTATGCCCCCTTGTAATAGCTGACTCCATACGTGGAAAAAGGTTCTCACTGTCAACCCTATCTAAACCCCTAATCATCTTGTACACCTCTATCAAATCACCCCTAAACCCCTATTGTTCCTACTGAGAGTCAGAGGTGAAAATAGAATGTACGTGGTGGCAATCAAGTGAATTATTTTATCCCCGATGGTGTCAAGCCTCTTAACTTTTGTTATCACTCAGCTAGGGGAGTATTCCACCAAACAGCTGTCTTGTGCTTGCAGACAGTGGACATGCTTGGAGAAGTCAAACAGTGAGTTACTTGCTGCAGTATTCCAAGCTTCTGATCAGCCCTGTCCTCACTGTATTTCTATGGTTCGTCCATTCCGTTTCTGGTCAATGGTCACCCTAAGATGTTGACGATTGAGGATTCAAGACTAGAATGGTGCTGAAAATGCACAGCAGGTCAGGCAGCATCGGAGGAGCAGGAAAACTGACATTTCAGGCAGGAGCCATTCATCAGGAATGAAGATGGAAGCCTTGGGGGTGGAGAAATAAATGGGAGGGTTTGAGACTGGGGAGAAGGTAGCTGGGAGTGCAATAGATGGATGGTCGGAGAGGTGGGTAGAGCGGATAGGTGGGAAGGAGATTGATAGGTGGGACAGGTGATGAGGATGGTGCTGAGCTGGAAGGTTGGAACTGGGGTAAGGTGGGGGGAGGGGAAATGAGGAAACTGGTGAAGTCCACATTGGTTTCCTGGGGTTGAAGGATTCTGAGGTGAAAGATGAGGTGTTCTTCCTCCAGGTGTTGGGTGGTGACATTTTATCAATTCCTACTTTGGAAATAGAACCGGTCTGACTCAAGGTTGGAATACAGACAGACTCTAACCTCACATCTGTATTTACATATTAATGAATTGAAACTTGTAACCCATCTCAGTTGATTAAAGACTTAACAGCAATCTAGGTTTGTTCAATATATCGCATCAGTTGTATGACATGTTGATCTTTTAATATAAATTCTGTGCCCTATGATCTTGCCCCACCTGATGAAGGAGCAGCAATGTGAAAGCTAGTACTTCCAAATAAAGCTGTTACGGTGGTTGGCACGGTGGCTCAGTGGTTAGCACTGCTGCCTCACAGCACTGGAGTCCCAAGTTCAATTCCAACCTCGGACAGACACTATGTGTGGAGTTTGCACATTCTCCTCTAGGTGCTTCAGTTTCTTCTCACTGTCCAAGGATATGTAGGTTAGGTGAACTGGCCATGCTAAATTGCCCATACATTACTCAGAGGGAAATGGGTCTGGGTGGGTTTCTCTTCAGAAGGGCCAAAGAGTCTGTTTCTACACAGATTCAGGAATCAAATAACCTGTGTTGTGTGATTATTAGCTTTTTCCACCCCAGTCCAAAACCAGCACATCCACATCAGAGTCTGTCAGGGTTAATGAAGCCGCTCATGTGAGCAAACAGATTATTTCTGTTCACTCCACACTCAGTTTGGAACACATTTAGATTGAAAAATAAGTATTTGGATATTTATGAACGGCTCATTCACAATTTTACTTGTCATGGTTTAGTTTTTGTGAAAAACTGCACAGAGTTTAATATCGAAAGGAATGAAATACAAAAACATTTAATTCAAAATAAAATGAAAAATTGGGAATTCCGTTGTGACTCCAGTTTATTTCCACCTTGCATGGACCTGACACATTAATCGTTCCAGGCATATTCTCATTTTGAAGGTCATGGTCCCACTCCAGAGATTTGAGCACAATGTACAGGCTGACACACCCTGTGTCATGAAAGATGCTGTAGAAATACAATTCTTTATTTCGTATTTGCCTTTTGTTGTTGAGTGATTGAAAAACAGCAGATTGCAATGGCCAGGCATCAATCCTGGTCAACTACTTAGAGGTCCCCCAGCTATGCTCATCACAATACCACTTTCGCTACATATTGATTGCATATAGAAACAAGCTGATGTGTAATTCGAGCAATAGTTCCTGATTATATTTTCTGTTGCTCCAATGTTGGAAATTTTGCAGTGAAATAGGAGAATTGAGAAGTAATAAAGGATTGCCTTTACTGACTTGATGGTTCTTATTATGCCCCCTGCCACGTTTTCATGGAAACAATGCAGCATTTTTGCTTTTGATTGCTCATTATCTGAAATAAATCAATAGCACTATCAGCAAGAAAATTTGACGACAACCCTTGAAGTTTTAGAACATAAAACAGTACAGCACAGAACTGGCCCTTCAGCCCACGATGTTGTGCCGACCACTGATCCTCATGTATGCACCCTCAAATTTCTGTGACCATATGCATGTCCAGTAGTCTCTTAAATGTCCCCAGTGACCTCACTTCCACAACTGCTGCTGGCAACGCATTCCATGCTCTCACAACTCTCTGTGTAAAGAACCCGCCTCTGACATTCCCTCTATACTTTCCTCCAACCAGCTTAAAACTATGACCCCTCGTGGTAGTCATTTCTACCCTGGGAAATAGTCTCTGGCTATCGACTCTATCTATGCCTCTCATTATCTTGTATACCTCAATTAGGTCCCCTCTCCTCCTCCTTTTCTCCAATGAAAAAAGTCTGAGCTCAGTCAACCTCTCTTCATAAGATAATCCCTCCAGTCCAGGCAGCATCCTGGTAAACCTCCTCTGAAACCTCTCCAAAGCATCCACATCTTTCTTATAATAGGGCGACCAGAACTGGACGCAGTATTCCAAGTGCGGTCTAACCAAAGTCTTATAGAGCTGCAACAAGATCTCATGACTCTTAACCTCAATCCCCCTGTTAATGAAAGCCAAAACACCATGTGCTTTTTTAACAACCCTGTCCACTTGGGGGGCCATTTTAAGGGATCTATCTACCAGCACACCAAGATCCCTCTGTTCCTCCACACTGCCAAGAATCCTAACCTTAATCCTGTACTCAGCTTTCAAATTTGACCTTCCAAACTGCATCACCTCGCACTTATCCAGGTTGAACTCCATCTGCCACCTGTCAATGTCCCGCTGCAGCCTACAACAGCCCTCTATAATGTCAACGACACCTCCAACCTTTGTGTCATCTGCAAACTTGCTGACCCATCCTTCAATCCCCTCATCCAAGTCATTAATAAAAATTACAAACAGTAGAGGCCCAAGGACAGATCCCTGTGGAACACCACTCACTACTGACTTTGAGGCAGAATATTTTCCTTCTACTACCACTCGCTGACTTCTGTTGGCCAGCCAATTCTGTATCCAGACAGCTAAGTTCCCCTGTATCCGATTCCTCCTGACCTTCTGAATGAGCCTAGCATGGGGAACCTTATCAAATGCAGCTAAGGTAAGAAAGTTTGTTTCAAAATTACTTACCTGTAGCGGGCAGCGGTGTTTTTTTTTCTCTCTCTTCACAAAAAGAGCGGGAGCATCAGAGGAAGTGACGGCAAACAGAGGGGCAGCCGGGAAGGAGAACTGTGAGTATAAATACTCACCCTTTAATCACCAACGGTCATTTGAGTGGGAGCAGCGGCCGAGGAAAAGCGAACCCGGGAGACAACAGCTAAGGTAAGACAGTTTGTTTCAAAATTACTTACCTGTAGCGGGCAGCGGAAGTGAGGTTGGAGCGCATAGCTGGGTGGGAAGATAAGTGATTAGTATTTGAGTGGGTGTGTTCTAGATCCCAGGTCCTACTTTTGTAGGGCCTCCCTCCCACCCTCCTCCTCTAACCTAACTTTAAAGTCTACAGGAAAGTGACTCAGTGTTATTGACTCAGTGTTCTTGTTTTTGGGACAAAGTGTACAGTCATGGCAGCGCAGGCGGTGGAATGTTCCTCCTGCAGGATGTTTGAGGTAGGGGTGACCACCGATACTCCTGCCGACTTCGTCTGCAGGAAATGCAGTCAGATCCTGATCCTCACCGAACGTGTTAGGGAACTGGAACTGGAGCTGGATGAGCTGAGGATTATTCGAGAGGCTGAGAGGGTGATTGATAGAAGCTACAGGGACATAGTTACGCCGGAGAACAGAGGTAGCTGGGTAACAGTTAGAGGTGGGAAGGGGAAGAAGCAGGCAGTGCAGGGTTCCCCTGTGGTCGTTCCCCTAAAAAATAAGTATACAGCTTTGGAAACTGTTGGGGGGGACAGCCTTGCAGGTGTAAGCTGCAGTGAAGGGGTCTGTGGCTCTGAGACTCAGAAGGGAAAGGGGGAGAGGAGGAGAGCGCTAGTTATAGGGGACTCTCTAGTTAGAGGGACGGACAGGCGGTTCTGTGGACATGGGCGAGACTCTCGGATGGTTTGTTGCCTCCCGGGTGCTAGGGTCCGAGACGTCTCGGACCGTGTCTTCAGAATCCTTAAGGGGGAGGGTGTGCAGCCAGAAGTCGTGGTACACATTGGCACCAATGACATAGGTAGGAAGAGGGGTGGGGAGGTCATTCAAGAGCTCAAGGAGTTAGGCTGGAAGCTAAAAGCTAGGACAGACAGAGTCGTCATCTCTGGGTTGTTGCCGGTGCCACGTGACAGTGAGGCAAAGAATAGGGAGAGAGTGCAGTTGAACACGTGGCTGCAAGGATGGTGTAGGAGGGAGGGCTTCAGATATTTGGACAATTGGACTGCATTCTGGGGAAGGTGGGACCTGTATAAACAGGACGGGTTGCACCTGAACCAGAAGGGCACCAATATCCTGGGGGGTAGGTTTGCTAGCACTCTTCGGGGGGGGTTTAAACTAATTTGGCAGGGGGATGGGATCCGGACTTGTAGTCCAGCAAGTAAGCTAGCTGTGTGTCAGGATGCCCAAGACTGTAGGGAGGCTGTGGAGAAGGTAGCACTGACAGGGACTACTTGCGGACACAGAGATGGGCTCAAGTGCGTATACTTCAACGCAAGGAGTATCAGAAATAAGATGGGTGAACTTAAGGCATGGATCGGTACCTGGGACTACGATGTTGTGGCCATCACGGAAACATGGATAGATGAGGGACAGGAATGGCTGTTGGAGGTTCCTGGTTACAGATGTTTCAGTAAGATTAGGGAGGGTGGTAAAAAAGGAGGGGGGGTGGCATTGCTAATTAGAAATGGTATAACAGCTGCAGAAAGGAAGTTTGAGGGGGATCTGCCTCTGGAGGTAGTATGGGCTGAAGTCAGAAATAGGAAAGGTGCAGTCACCTTGTTGGGTGTTTATTATAGGCCCCCCAGTAGCAGCAGAGATGTGGAGAAACAGATTGGGAAACAGATTCTGGAAAGGTGCAGAAGCCACAGGGTCGTAGTCATGGGCGACTTCAACTTCCCAAATATTGATTGGAAGCTCTTTAGATCAAGTCGATTGGATGGGGCAGTGTTTGTGCAGTGTGTCCAGGAAGCTTTTCTAACGCAGTATGTAGAGTGTCCAACCAGAGGGGAGGCCATATTGGATTGGTACTCGGTAATGAACCGGGACAAGTGGTGGGCTTGTTAGTGGGTGAACATTTTGGTGATGGTGACCACAATTCTGTGACTTTCACCTTGGTTATGGAGAGAGATAGGTGCGCATAACAAGGTAGATTTTACAATTGGGGGAAGGGAAATTACGATGCTGTAAGACAGGATTTGAGGAGCATACGTTGGGAGCATAGGCTGTCAGGGAAGGATGTGGTGGAAATGTGGAACTTTTTCAAGGAGCAGATACGACGTGTCCTTGATATGTATGTACCGATCAGGCAGGAAAGAAATGGTCGTGTGAGGGAGCCTTGGTTGACGAGGGAGGTTGAATGTCTAGTAAAGAGGAAGAAGGAGGCTTACATAAGGTTGAGGAAACAGGGTTCAGACAGAGCAGTGGAGGGATACAGGATAGCCAGAAGGGACCTGAAGAAAGGGATTAGGAGAGCTAAGAGAGGGCATGAAAAATCCTTGGCGGATAGGATCAAGGATAACCCCAAGGTATTTTATGCGTATGTAAGAAACCTGAGAATGACGAGAACGAGGGTAGGTCCGATCAAGGACAGTAGTGGGAGACTGTGTATTGAGTCGGAAGAGATAGGAGAGGTCTTGAACAAGTACTTCTCTTCAGTATTTACGAATGAGAGGGACCGTATTGTTGAAGAGGAGAGTGTGAAACGGACTGTTAAGCTAGAAGAGATACTTGTTAGGAAGGAAGATGTGTTGGACATTTTGAACAACTTGAGGATAGACAGGTCCCCCAGGCCTGATGGGATATATCCTAGGATTATGTGGGAAGCAAGAGAGGAAATTGCAGTACCGTTGGCAATGATCTTCTCGTCTTCACTGGCAACGGGGGTGGTACCAGGGGACTGGAGAGTAGCGAATGTTGTGCCCCTGTTCAAAAAAGGGAATAGGGATAACCCCGGGAATTACAGGCCAGTTAGTCTTACTTCTGTGGTAGGCAAAGTAATGGAAAGGGTACTGAGGGATAGGATTTACGAGTACCTGGAAAGACACTGCTTGATTAGGGACAGCCAGCACGGATTTGTGAAGGGTAGGTCTTGCCTTACAAGTCTTATTGAACTCTTCGAGGAGGTGACCAAGCATGTGGATGAGGGTAGAGCAGTGAATGTAGTGTACATGGATTTTAGTAAGGCATTTGATAAGGTTCCCCATGGTAGGCTTATGCGGAAAGTCAGGAGGCATGGGATAGAGGGAAATTTGGCCAATTGGATAGAAAACTGGATAACCGGTCGAAGGCAGAGAGTGGTGGTGGATGGTAAATATTCAGCCTGGAGCCCAGTTACAAGTGGAGTTCCGCAGGGATCAGTTCTGGGTCCTCTGCTATTTATAATTTTTATTAATGACTTAGATGAGGGAGTCGAAGGGTGGGTCAGTAAATTTGCAGATGATACGAAGAAAGGTGGAGTTGTGGACAGTGAGGAGGGCTGTTGTTGGCTGCAGAGGGACTTAGATATGATGCAGAGCTGGGCTGAGGAGTGGCAGATGGAGTTCAACCCTGCCAAGTGTGAGGTTGTCCATTTTGGAAGAACAAATAAGAATGCGGAATACAGGGTTAATGGTAGGGTTCTTAGTCAGGTGGAGGAACAGAGGGATCTTGGGGCCTATGTACATAGATCTTTGAAGGTTGCCACTCAGGTGGATAGAGTTTGTAAGAAGGCCTATGGAGTATTATCGTTCATTAGCAGAGGGATTGAATTCAAGAGTCGTGAAGTGATGTTGCAGCTGTACAGGACTTTGGTTAGGCCACAGTTGGAGTACTGTGTGCAGTTCTGGTTGCCTCACTTTAGGAAAGATGTGGAAGCTTTGGAGAGGGTGCAGAGAAGATTTACCAGGATGTTGCCTGGAATGGAGAGTAGGTCGTGCGAGGATAGGCTGAGAGTTCTCGGCCTTTTCTCGTTGGAACGGCGAAGGATGAGGGGTGACTTGATAGAGGTTTATAAGATGATCAGAGGAATAGATAGAGTAGACAGTCAAAAACTTTTTCCCCGGGTACAACAGAGTTTTACAAGGGGACATAAATTTAAGGTGAAGGGTGGAAGGTATAGGGGAGATGTCAGGGGTGGGTTCTTTACTCAGAGAGTGGTGGGGGCATGGAATGCGCTGCCCGTGGGAGTGGTAGAGTCAGAATCATTGGCGACCTTTAAGCGGCATTTGGATAGGTACATGGATGGGTGCTTAATCTAGGTTAGAAGTTCGGCACAACATCGTGGGCCGAAGGGCCTGTTCCATGCTGTATTGTTCTATGTTCTATGTTCGAAATGCCTTACTGAAGTCCATATACACCACATCCACAGCTAGACCCACATCAACGTTTCTAGTCACATTCTCAAAGAACTCGATAAGGTTTGTGAGGCATGACCTGCCCCTTACAAAGCCGTGTTGAATGCATTTAATCCAGCCATGCTCTTCCAGATGGTCATAAATCCTATCCCTCAGAATTCTTTCTAACACCTTGCAGACGACAGACGTGAGACTGACTGGTCTGTAATTGCCGGGGATTTCCCTAATTCCTTTCTTGAAGAGAGGAATTACATTTGCTTCTCTCCAGTCCTCAGGTACTTTATTGGAGGAAAACTTGTGAAAGGCTACAATAGAGGAAGAGTGAAACAAAATGGCAAATAAAGAGGAACTGCTGGACAGACGGAGTATATGCTGCAGTATTTGTCAGGAAGGGAAACTACACGTAATAGTTCAGGAAACACAAATCTCTCGAGAAATGGATTGTTAATCCGATAGATTTGCAGTTTTCTGTTTTACTTTGTAAAGATGGAGAGAAGTGTGTCACTGCTGGGAGGGAGAGACACCAGGGCAATTTCCAATGTTTTAGAATCATAAAGTTATATAGCGCAGAAATAATTCTTTGGTCTAACTATAGCCCCACCTGCCAGCTCCTGGCCCATTCCCTCTACACCTTTCCCATTCACAAAATTATCCAAATATCTTTTAAACTTTCCAGCCGTACCTCTACCCGTAACTTCCTCAGGAAGTACACTGCACATAAGAACGATTCGTTCCTTTTTAAATCCATAAACTCCTGAGATCCTCAAAATAAATCAATGGTCTTTCTAAATGAACCCTGGTCATTCCCAATGGTTTTCACAATAAGTAAATCCCCAATCCTTCAACAATAAATCAACAAACAAACTGGGCCATTTCCTACTGTCTTTAAAATCAATAGAGTCCAGCCCTCATTAATGAATACATGGTCCAATTAAATTAATCCTGACCAGTCCCAACGTTCAAATAATCAGAACCCCTAGACCACTCATCAGAATGTGAATAGGGGATAGAATCATCAATCTCTCCATTTCAGACATATCTGAATCATTCTTGTGAACAGTGTCTGGATGTCCTCCAAGGCCAGCACATGCATCCTTAGATATAGGGTCCAAAACTGTTTGCAATATTTCAAATGCCATCTGGCCAGAGCCTTAAACAGCCTCAGCAATACATCTCTGCTCTCATACTGAAGCCATCTCGAAACAAATGCTACATTGCATTTGCCTTCCTAACTGCCAACTGAACCTGCACATTAACATTCAGAGAATCCTGAGCCAGAAGTCCTAAGTCCCTTTGTGTTTCAGATATCTGAAACCTTTCCCCATTTAAAAAATAGTCTCCACCTCTATTTTTTCCTACCAAAGTGTATGACCTCACTTACAGATCTCCATGGTATAGTGTAACAGCAACCACCCCAAAACACACAAATGGAGCTGCATTAGAACATTATTTAAGCAGAAAGGACACAGTGCAGCAACCCAGATCTCCAGAAAGGACCTCCTATTCAAAGAATTTGAATGAAATGGGTACCCCAAGAGCACTCTCCTCCAGTACTCACTGGACAAATCCAAAGAAGAAAACACTACATGACCAGACACAATAGTAACCATACAACACATCAAAGACATAACAGAGATAACTACCTGACTACTCAGACCTCTGCGAAACGGAGCTCACAAACCAGTAAACACCTTCCATCAGCTCATCACCAACATTAAAGACCCAACACCTACATCCAACAAAATCAATGTTATCTACATCATACCCCACAAAGACTGTGAAAAACACTACATAGGCCAAACCAGAAGAAAACTGACCATACGAGTGCACAAACATTGGCTCACCACCAAACATGACAAGTCCTCTCTCATTTTCAACCACACAGACAAAAAGGACACAAATTCAACTGGGACAAGGCAAACATCCTAGAAAGGGGTAAATGTAAATGGGTGGGTTGTGCTTCGGTGGGTCGGTGTGCACTTGTTGGGCCGAAGGGCCTGTTTCCACACTGTAAAGTAATCTAATCAAATGTAATCTAATCACAGGCAAAACAGAGACATGCCAGAGAATTCCTTGATGTCACGCAATCCAACCAGAACTCAATCAATGGACACATTGAACTGGACCCCATATACAAACCACTCAGATATAGAACCAGAAGTACCAACAACCAGAGAGACATAAATACCAGGGGGGACTGAGCACCAACACCTTCACAAAGATGCACTGATGATGTCACCTAGTGAGGTAGACAAACATTTGCAGAAAAACGCACTGGCTTGGCAAACGAATCCGCAACTTCATCCACAACCCGAGCTACAAATCTTCTCAAGAACTTTACCACCCACTTATCTTTGTTTCATCTGCAAACTAGCAACGATGCCCTCAGTTCCTTAAACTTGAAGATAGTGAGGACTACAGATGCTGGAAAGTCAGAGTTGATAAAATATGGAGCTGGAAAAAGCACAGCTGGTCAAGCAGCATTACAGGAGCAAGAGAGTGGACCTTCAAACCAGAGACAGTGATGGAACAGTGATATTATTAATACGGTCAGAATGGTGAGTGGATTGGAGGTGAATTTGCAGGTGGTGGTATTCTCATGTATCTGCTGCCCCTGTTCTTCTCAATGAAAGGGCTTGGAAGGTGCTGTCAGACGACCTTTGGTGAATTTTACAGTACGTCTTGCAGATAGCATACACTGCTGGAATGAGACATCACTGGTGGAGAGAATGGATGATGTGGATAGTCAGAACAATCAATCAAGTGGGCTGCTTTGTCCGAAACAGGACTCAAGCTTCTTGAGTGTTGTTGGTGTTGCCAGGAAAGTGGGGAGTATTTCATGAAGCTGGTGGAAAGGCTGTCAGAGTGAGGAACTGTGTTCCTTGCCATTGTATTGCTAGCTTCTAACCTGCTTTTGGAGCCAATGTGTTCATATGGTGAGTCCAGCCGAGTTTCTGATCAATGATAGCACACAAGATGTTGAAAGTTGGGGAATCCCGTGATGATGAAATCAGTGAATGCCAAGGGATGGTGGTTAGGTTTTCTCTTATTGTTGATATTGTTGCCTGACCTTTGTGTGGCATGAATGTTACTTGCTACTTGTCAGCCCAAATCTGCAGAATGTTATGTTTGATGATGGACAGTATCAGTATCTGAGGAGTTGTGAATTGTGCTGAACATTGTGCAATCATCAGTGAACATCTCCAATTCTGACCTTGTCACGGGGGGAAGGAAATTGATGAAGCAGCTGAAGATGGTTGGGCTTCGGAGGCCACCCTGAGGAGCTCCTGCAGTGATGTCCTGGAGCTGAGTTTACTGACCTCCAGCGACCATGACTATCTTCCTACGTGTCACATATGACAGCTATGTGGAGAGTTTGTCCCTGATACTAATTGACTTTTGTTTTGCTCAGGTCCTGTCCTACCATGCTCAGTGGAATGTGACCTTGATGCCAAGGGCTGTCACTCTCACCTCCTTTTCCAAAATTCATTACGGAGATAAGGGCATCACTGGATAGGCCCAGAGTCCAGTTCCAAATGTACTACATTGCTGTTAGCTTGGAGTCAGGTGTAGGCCAAATGAGGTAAGAATGGCAGTTTCCTTCCCTAAAGGGCATTTGTGAATCAGAAACATTTCCAACAGTTGACAATAGTTTTATGATCTTCATTGGACTCCTAATGCCAGATTGTTTTACTGAATTCAATTTTCACCATCTGCTGTGACAGGGTTTGAATTCAGGTGCCCAGAGTATTTCCTGGGTCTCTGCATTAACAGTGCATCAATAATGCAACTGGGCCATCACCTGACCTGAAGCCTCACCTCTACTTTTTAGCTGTTTTATCCATGTTTGAACTAAGGCTGTAATGAGGTCAGTAGCTGTGTGGCCCTGGCAGAATCTATATTGGGCATCACTCAGCAGGTTATTGATGAGCAGGGTACTGCTTGATAGCACTGTTCATGACAGAGATCATGATCGAGAGTAACTCATGATCAAGAGTAATCTGATTGGTTGCAAATTGTCTGGGTTGGATTAGTCCTGCTTTTTTGCATATTGTTACATATGGAGCTGGATGTGTGTTGGCCTTTTAAGAGAGTGAATCAGGTGACCTGGACATGGGTGCGAGGTGAAGACTAAAACTGATTGTGGGCATGAGAGACCCACGATAAAATATTCGCTGTTCAAGTTTCTCTTCTGTCTACTTTGTGTTCTATTTATGTATGATTCAATGTGAACCACAAATATAATAACTGGTGACGAGAATGGAATATGGTTGACTTTTGTTCATACATAAATGATTTGGATGTGAGCATAAAAGGTATAGTTAGTATGTTTGCAGATGACACCAAAATTGGAGGTGTAGTGGACAGCGAAGAGGGTTATCTCAGATTACAACAGGATCTTGACCAGATGGGCCAATGCGCTAAGAAGTGACAGATGGAGTTTAATTAAGAAAAATGCAAGGTGCTGCATTTTGGGAAAGCAAATCTTAGGAGGACTTATACACTTAATGGTAAGGTTCTAGGGAGTGTTGCTGAACAAAGAGACCTTGGAGTGCAGGTTCATAGCTCCTTGAAAGTGGGATTGCAGGTAGATAGGGCAGTGAAGAAGGCATTTGGTATGCTTTCTTTTATTGGTCAGAATATTGAGTACAGGAGTTGGGAGGTCATGTAGTGGCTGTACAGGACATTGGTTAGGCCACTGTTGGAATATTGCATGCAATTCTGGTCTCCTTCCTTTCAGAAAGATGTTGTGAAACTTGAAAGGGTTCAGAAAAGATTTACAAGGATGTTGCCAGGGTTGGAGGAATTGAGCTATAGGGAGAGGCTGAACAGGCTGGGACTGTTTTCCCTGGAGCTGTCAGAGACTGAGGGGTGACCTTATAGAGGTTTATAAAATTATGAGGGTCATGGATAGGCTAAATGGGCAAAGTCTTTTCCCTGGGGTCGGGGAGTCCAGAACTAGAGTGCATAGGTTTAGGGTGAGAGGAGAAAGATATAAAAGAGACCTACGGGGCAACTTTTTCACACAGACAGTGGTACGTGTATGGAATGAGCTGCCAGAGGATGTGGTGCAGGCTGGTACAATTGCAACAATTAAGATGCATTTGGATGGGTATATGAATGGGAAGGGTTTGGAGGGATATGGGCTGGGTGCTGGCAGGTGGGACTTGATTGGGTTGGGATATCTGGTCAGCATGGACGGGTTGGACCGAAGGGTCTGTTTCCATGCTGTACATCTTTATGACTCTATGACTCTATGAATGGTTTGTCAGGAGCAAAGACGTCCTCCGGGACTTTGTAAATAACGCAAGATTGTAAAGATTTCAAGGAAAGAGATTGCGGGAGGACTTGAGCTGCTTTTGACGCCAAGGAAGAATTATATCCATACGGAATGAGCCGATGGTGGCTGTTATGAGGAGACTCGGGACATTGCTCACAGCTGAAAACGGGAATGCTAACCAGGGAATCTACCAAAGTCATAATGGAGTACGACTGCAAGGGGACTCAGTCTGAAGTCCATATCAGAGAAGAACAATATGCCAGCAGAGTTGGTGAGGGAGTGGCAGACACAGGAGCTTTCATTGAGGTGATTCAGGCTGTGAATGGCTACTTTCCTTGAGTGACAAGTAAAATTCCCAACGATGGGAAAAGAGGTGTGTAAATTTGTAGCAATGGACCATTTGATGAAAAGACAGAATATTGGATGCTCTCCCCTGAATGTTTTAGTGGTTACGTAAACAGGTTAAGTGATGATGCCTGAATACATCAAGTCGCAGATACTCAGCAGAGTGTGGTATCCACTATAGAATGCCAACAATATGTCAAGAGTGGCCACAAGGAGTCAATGTGTTGGAATCGAGAATCCCAGTGCTGCAGGTGTGAACGGGTGAGTACTATTGCCAGAATTTGCCCCATTATAACTCAAGCCAGGGAATGGGCCTCTCAAGGAGACAATTCAGAGGGCAATGCCTAAGGCACATGCTGCCAGCTCGGGAATGAGGAGGAATCAGTCGGGTCTGAAAGAGTGATCAAAGGCCCACAGTCAGTAGAGTTTTCCTTAAACATCCCATCGGGACTGGGTGAAGCTAATCATTTCTGGGTTCTTCACAAAACATAAGAGAAGGAAGTTCAAACGGGAGTGAATGCGTGTGCAGTGTTGTCTCTGAATCCCGAACAGATATACAGGAAATAGTTAAAGGGAGTGACACTGAAACCTGCCAATTTTTTTTGTCAATATTTCTGACATTCTTATGTCAGGAGCAATGCCTGCGTGTAATAGTTACAATGATTGTATGTATGACATATATGTTATATAACGAGACATACAGAATAATCTATAATTTGTAATGGAATCAGCTGCCTTTGTATGTATACTCTGTAAGCTTTCACAGAAATTTCTGGATTTCTTTTCTGCTCATACATTCATAAGTTGATTGTCAACTTTGTTTCTGTGGTATCTACTATCGTTCTCATATTTTCTGAGTGACCCTATGCTCTTTCTGGCTTTCAAAGCTGTTTGTAAAAATAAAACTTTCAGAATCTGTCAGATTTCTGATTCTGGATCGGAATATTTTCAAACAAACTGCTGTCTGTGTAAAATCTTTCCAAATATAAAACACACATAGATGTATTTCTTCTGCTGTGTACAATGTGTCCCGTGTCCAACTGTGACAGGGAATGGAAGTTTTCCTTTACTATGGGAATACAAGTGTGATTATTGACTGGAACTGAATACCTTAGGATTTGGACAGTAAGTGTTGACCCTGTGACTTTCATCATGCTGACTGGCTGTCACTGTTAGAGAGTACACATCATATGAAGTACTGGCCAATTTGTTATGTGGAGGAACTTAAACCAATTAAAGCAATAGTTTGTATTTGAAGATCTATTAAATTGTTTTGTGTCCAGCCCTTAAACTCTAGGATATGGTTCTATGGACAGACAGTGACATGCTTTCTTGCAGCATCATATTCCATGATTAACTTATCCTGAGCATGTGGAGATGGGGAGATGGCCTCAGTTGGTGAAGTTACAGCTGGGTACAGAGTGCTTGGTTTAGTACACTAAGCTGTTGAGCACAGATCGAGGACGTCATCGTAGTGTGGTGTATTAGATTCAATATTAAACTCAGTATTCTGTTAGTTCAATATTCCCGGTGAGCACAAGATATAGGAGCAGAAATTAGGCCATTTGGCCCATCACGTCTGTTCCACCATTCAATAATGGCTGATCAGTTTCTTCAACCTCATTTTCCCACTTTCTCCCTGTAACCTTTGATAACTTTGACAACCAAGAACCTATCTATCTCTGTTTCAAATGTACTCAATGACCAGGACTCCACATTTTTCTGTTGCAATGGATTCTATAGATTCACCACTCTCTGGCTGAAGATGTTTCTCCTCATCTCTGTTCTAAAGGCTCTTCCCTTTACTCTCAGGCTGTGCGCTAGAGTCCTAGTCTTGCCTTCCAATCGAAACATTTTCCCCACGTCCTCTCTGTCCAGGCTGCTCAATTTTCTGTAAGTTTCAATTAGATCCCCTTTATTCTTCAAAACTCCAATGAGTATAGACACAAACATTTCTCAGATGTTAAGCTTTTCATTTCGGGGATCATTTTCATGAACCTTACTTGGACCCGATCCACGGCCAGTACATCCTTCCAGATGTATGGGCTCCAAACTTAATCACAATACTCTAAATGTGGTCTGACCTGAGCTTTACAAAGGCTCAGTATATCCCAGCTTTTATATTCAAGTCATCTCGAGAGGAATGACAACATTGTACTTTCTGACACAACCTGCAGGTTTACCTGAAGAGAAGCCTGAACTAGGAGCCCCAAGTACCATTTTGCTTCAGATTTCTGAATTTTTAACACATTTCAAAAAAAGTCCCTGCCTCTGTTCTTCCTACCAAAGTGCATAATGTCACATCTTTCCACGTTGTATTCCATCTGTCACTTATTTTTACACTCTCCTAACCTGTCTAAATCCTTCTACTGACTCCCCACCTCCTCAAAACTAGTTGTTCCTCCATCTATCTTTGTGCCATCTGCAAATTTAACCAGAATGTCCATTGTTCCTTCATCCAGATCATTAATGAAAGTTGTGGTCCCAACACTGACCCTTGTGGAACTCCACTAGTCACCGGCCCCCATCCTGCCATTCATTCTTGAATTCCTCAGGATGGGAACCTATTTTCACCTCAGAGAAGGGTCATTAAATGTCACTGCCTGCTGGATACATGCAGCAGTTCTGTATTCATCACATCTTTTAACTACTTGGCACAGCACACCAAATACAATATCTGGCGATAAATATTAATTCCAGTTGTAGTTAATATGAGGATGTCACTTGTTGGATAAATTTGTGGGTTCAGAATGTGGTGCTGGAAAAGCACAGCAGGTCAGGCAGCATCCCAGCACTACACTCTCGACTTTGATCTCCAGCATCTGAAGTATTCACTTTCCCCAAGTTGATTTTAAGCCTCCCAGAAAAAGTTTGGGGCTGGTGGAATTGAGTGGCGAACCTCCAAGTGAAGCGAAGCTGTTGTTTCCTGCTTTCTATTTATACCTTTCTCCTGGATGGGGTTCCAGGGGTTTGTGGTGATGTCATTTCCTGTTAGTTTTCTGAGGGGTTGATAGATGGTATCTAGATCTATGTGTTTGTTTATGGCGTTGTGGTTGGAGTGCCAGGCCTCTAAGAATTCTCTGGCATGCCTTTGCTTAGCCTGTCCCAGGATAGATGTGTTGTCCCAGTCAAAATGATGGCTTTTTTCATCCATGTGTAGGGCTACGAGGGAGAGAGGATCATGTCTTTTTGTGGCTAGCTGGTCCTCGTGTATCCTGGTGGCTAACTTTCTTCCTGTTTGTCCTGCGTAGTGTTTGTGGCAGTCCTTGCATGGAGTTTTGTCCATGGGATGTACTGGGACTTTTAAGTTTGTTAGTTTTTGTTTGAGAGTGTTGGTGGGATTGTGTGCTACTAGGATTCCAAGGGGTCTCAGTCGTCTGACTGTCATTTCTGAAACTTCTTTGGTAAGATGGTTAGGGTCTCTGGCTGTGTTTGGTCTGCTTGTCGTGGTTTGTTCTTGAGGAATCTGCGCACTGTATTTTTTGAGTATCCGTTCTTCTTGAAACGTTATATAGGTGGTTCTCGTCTGTTTTGCGTAGTTCGTCTGTGCTGTAGTGTGTGGTGGCCATCGTAGCCCTACACACGGATGAAAAAAGCCACCATTTCCACTGGGACAACACATCTATCCTAGGACAGGCTAAGCAAAGGCATGTCAGAGAATTCCGAGAGGCCTGGCACTCCAACCACAACGCCATAAACAAACACATGGATCTAGATGCCACCTGTCAACCCCTCAGAAAACAAACAGGAAATGACATCACCACAAACCCCAGGACCTCCATCCAGGAGAAAGGTATAAATAGAAAGCAGGAACCAACAGCTTCGCTTCACTTGGAGGTCGCCACTGATGATGTTACCTAGCCAGGTAATGAAACGTCTGGATATCAAACCGACAGCTCAGCGACCAAACCTACACCCTAAACCTCAACCTGAGCTACAAACCTTCACAAACCTTGCAAATGCCATCAGTAACATTCCGAAGTCTAAATGCTTGGACTCAAATATCACTTCATGTCTTGATGGCCCTGAGAGCTGCATTGATGTTGCATCCATCAGCACAACATTAAAAATGTTTAAAAATCCTTTCAATATACAGTTGATGGGAGTATTTGTTGCTCTATTTGCAATATTCCCTTCGCAAGCTCTGATCAGGTATTAGACTATAACAAGCACTATCATCTTTCCAAGTAGTCGTGTCATGATTTTTTTTTGCGCTCTCCCCAGTGGGAGTATTTGTAGGAGAGAAAGAGAAACAGTTGTGGAGGTAACAGTCATTTCTTCATCCTGAAAGGGACAGGAGACGTTGAAATGTGTCATGGCAGAGTATCCTTCGATATGACATAAAGTTGAATCCCTTTGGAGGATATCGAGCTAATCACAGTGTCATAGAATTATACAGTTCACAAGAGTGTGATGATGCTGTCACTTTAAAAAGGTTATCTTGTCCTTGGTTTTTTTAAAGAGAGATTGTAAAGGCAGAAGTACCAAAGAGTCTGGTTTTATAAAGGAAGAGGAGTGGCCAGTTCTCGCAGTTCAAGTTGATCCTAGTTTGCTTTTCGCTGTAGCAGTACAAGATGTGTCAATCCAGGGGAGTTACAAGCTTCCGTGAAGAATTACTCTGACTTTTTTTTGCGATCTCTGTCTTGATGCGGCTCCCTCCTGCCTGTATGACTCTTTGAATTTATCTTTTTTATCCCAAGTGATGTGTTTATGGGATGTTACTGTATTTGGAACAGTTAATTTGTGATAGTTACTGTATCATATTGGTTAAAATTTCCAATAATTAAGTTATTTTAAATTCCACTTTCTTTTTTCGTGCTTCACCTGTAGTGTTTAAATAAATTCTGTTTTGCTTAAATATGAGTGTTTCGTCCAGCTGCATTCCACCTGAACCACCCACTTCACATCTGCCTTTAAAATAAGGAAAAGTTAGGGTAGTTAGTATTTTGAAGTAGCCAGGTAATGAAATGTCTGGATATCAAAGGTACAGCTCAGCGAGCAAACCTACACCCACTGATGGCATCTCAGTAGTCAGGGTTAACGTAAAGTAACAGGGTAGGGGAATGTATCAGGGTGGAATACTCTTCGGAGGGTCGGCGTGGACTTGTTGGGCCAAATGTCCTGCTTCCACACTGTCGGGATTCTATAATAGACTAGCTCCAGCCAGCAACAATTGGAAACCAAACATCAAAATTCCATGGACCGGAAGGAAAGTTAAAGTTCAGTTTTGTCTTTTCCTTTCTAAACAAGCCAGAGACATATAGAACTCGTGGTGATACAATCATTTACTTGTAATTCTTTTAACTGATTACACTGTAATCCCTGTTCGGTGAAATCCTGTGAGTCCCAGCAAACCATTTGTCAATCTCCACCCAATTCAAAACCTCATATGAAGGTATTGTATCCAACAACATTTCTGGAGTTTGACAACACATGGGCAGTAATACCATGGACCTATGTGGAACAATTAGCTGTAGATGGAGCCAACATATTCTTGAACTGAAGCAATGCTCAGACGTATTGGTCCATGTTAGAACATTGGCCAAGTACATCCTGTCCAGTCAACAACAATAATAACAACAAAACAGAAATTGAATCAACCTGATTGGCAGAAGAGTGACCTTACACAGAAATAAACTCACACTAACTCTCATTCTGAGTTTAATCGCAGGCATTATTTCCTGACATATTTTAGGCCCTGAGTCAGTTGTGGAAACCTATTAGATTCTCACATTATCTGGCATTCGGAATCCCATAATGATTTGTTCAGACTCGTGTTCAGTTACAATCCACTTTGTCCCTCTTCACCAATGAATTTTCATGCATCAAATTGTCAGATGTGCAACAAATAAGTACGGCTGAAGAAAAGAGATATGCAATTTGCAGAAAGAAAAAAATTGTCCATGGTACATCTCCTTTTCCCAGCAATGGCAAGCGTGGAGACGATCACTGATCATTTCACTGGTTACTGGGTTTTTTTTAAACCAGACAGTGACACGCCTTATTTTCATAAAATTCGACTGACAAGGAAAATGTGAATCAGGTACTGGTTTGAAAATTGCCATCTCCAAAATGAAAGCAATAGAGAATAAAAAACAAACACACATCCAAACTATTGAAATTAAAGATACCACCATCGCCGAACCTCCAATCATTAATACTTGTATTATGGAGTCCAGATTAACGAGCAGATTTGTTGCAAGAGTGCAGAAATACAATGGACATACACTGGATTCCCAACAAGAAGACATGTGAGGAATGTGAACACATGTTCTTCCTTGGGCCTAATGACTCCAGTCCCAACAGCATTGAGAATGTTGGACATGATCCTGGAAAAATCAGTGCACTTGTACGGAGCCCTGTTCACTCTAAACATCAAGTCCATTCAAAAATGGCGCATAATTTTCAACATGGGAAACATTAACTGCTCAGAATGCAAGATAGCACCAACAGCATCACAGGCTGCTGGAGGGCTTCTGAGATTGTAAGCTTCAGGCCAGCTATATTCTTCTGTCTGTCTCTGTCTTTATCTTTCTCGTTTCATTTGTTTATCTTTTGACATTGTTGGAAAGCTGCAGCGTTGTCGGAGGGTGATCAATAGAAGCAGTGGTGGTTGGAGCGAGGCCTGCTGACTCTCCAGGACCCGAACCTGGTCTCTGGTTCTTGCTGGGCAGAGGACTGTGGAGACGAAAGTGTAGTGCTGCAAAAGCAGAGCAGGTCAGGCAGCATCCAAGGAGAAGAGTTGTGTTTCAGGAAACAGAGAATGGGGATAATGTAGCCCATTTACAAGTCTGATAGAATTGCTACAGTACAGATAGAGGTCATTCGAATCTGTACTAACACTTGCGAAGAGCATCCCATACTAGCCCCATAACCCCACATTTAGTGCAGTTAAAATACCTCGACAGTGCATCACCGCATTCTACAGGGCAATTTCGCACGGAATTTAACTTCCACTCTTTGTGGGAGGAAACCAGAGCACCCAGAGAAGACCCACACAGACACAGAGTATGTGCAAACTCCACACGGAGCTGGAATTGAACCCCAGTCCCTGACTCTGTGAGATAGCAGCGCCAACCGCTCTGCCAATGTTCTACCCCTACCACAGTGTGTATACAGAGTAGGCCGATGGTGACTGTGCTGAGGTGACTTGGGATATTGCCGACAGCTGAAAAGGGGAATGCTAACCGAGGATCTTACCAAAGTATGACTGCAAGGGGACTCAGCCTGAAGTCCATATCAAGGAAGAATGATATTTCTGACATCCCTATGTCAGGAATACTGCCTGTATATAATAGTTAGAATGACTGGATGCACGACATGTATATTGTATAACTATACCTACAGAATTAACAATAATTTGTAATGTAATCAGCTGTTTTTCTTTCCATGTTTTGTAAGCTTTCAAGGAAATTTCTGGATTTCTTTTCTCCTCGTACATTCATAAGTTGATGTCCACTTTGTTTCTGTGGTATCTCCTCTTGTTCTCCAATTTTCTGAATGACTCGATGCTCTACCGGGCTTTCAACACTGTTTGTACAAAAAAAGTCAGAATCTGTCAGATTTCTGATTCTGGATCAGAATACTTTCAAACAAATTGCTGTCTGTGTAAAATCTTTCAAAATATAAATCACGCATGAACTTGGATGTGGTTCTTCTGCTGTGTGCAATGTGTCCAGTGTCCAACTGCTGCAGGGAGGGGCAGTTATCATTCACCACGGGAATACAGTGTGATTATTGACTGGAACTGAATAACCTTAGGAAGTGGATAGTCAGCATTGACCCTGTGACTTTCATCATGCTGATTGGCTGTCACTGAACTATGTCAGAGGGTACACATCATATACTCTATTGGCCAATATGTTATGTGGAGGAACTTCAATCAATTAAAGGAATGGTTCATATTTGAAGACCTATTAAATTGCATTGTGTTCAGCCCTTAAACTCTTGGATATGGTTAAGTGGACAGACAGTGACATACACTAAACTGTACACTAACCTGTTGAGCAAATATTTAGTACATCATCCCAATGTGGTATATCACATTCAATATTAAACTCGGTGTTCTGTTAGTTCAGTATTCCATAAGACCACAAGACATAGGAGCAGAAATAAGGCCATTTGGCCCATCAAGTCTGCCATCAATCATGGCTAATCAGTTTTTTCAAACCCCATTCTCCCACTTTGTCCCTGTAACCTTTGATACCTTTGACAACCAGGAACCTACCATCTCTGTTTTAAATATATTCAATGGCCTCACTTCCACAGCTTTCTGTTGCAATGAATTCCATAGATTCACCACTCTCTGGCTGAAGAAATTTCTCCTCATCTCTGTTCTAAAGGCTCTTCCCTCTATTCTAAGGCTGTGCCCTCAGGTCCTCATCTTGCCTGCCAATGGAATCATCTTCCCAACTTCCACTCTGTCCAGGTCTTTCAATTTTCTGCAAGTTTCAATTAGTTCCCCTTTATCCTTCTAAACTCCAATGTGTACAGACCCAAACATTTCTCATATGTTAAGCTTTTCATTTCGGGGATCATTTTCTTGAACCTTCCCTGGATCCGATCCACGGCCAGTACATCCTTCCAGATGTCTGTTGTCCAAAATTATTAACAATACTCCAAATGTGGTCTGACCTGAGCTTTACAAAGGCTCAGAAGTACATCCCTGCTGTTATATTCAAGTTCTCTCAAGATGAATAACAGCATTGTACTTACTGACACAACCTGCAGGTTTACTTGAAGAGAAGCCTGAACTAGGAGTCCCAAGTACCATTTTGCTTCAGATTTCTGAATTTTTAACCACATTTGGAAAATATCTGTTCATCCTGCCAAAGTGCATAATGTCACACCTTTCCACGTTGTATTCCATCTGTCACTTATTTTTCCACTCTCCTCACCTGCCTAAATCCTTCCAAAGCCTCCCACCTCCTCAACACTAGTTGCCCCTCCACCTATCTTTGTACCATCTGCAAAAGTAACCAGAATGTCCTCAGTTCATTCATCCAGGAATGCATAAAACGAAAAGTTGTGGCCCCAACACTGACCCTTGCGGACCTCCACTAGTCATCGGCTCCCATCCTGAGTTGCCGGCTGCCATTCAATTCTTGAGTTCCCCCAGGATGGGAGCCTATTATGATCTTAGAGCGATTCATACTCCCTTTCGAAGTGTCATTAGAAGTCATTGCCTGCTGGATACATGTTTTCACGGATACATGGATACATTCATTACATATTTTAGCTCCTTGGCGCAGCACATCAAATGGAATGTCTAGCGATAAATATCAATTCCAATTGTAGTTGATAGGAGGGTGTCACTTATTGGATAAATTTTTGGGTCGAGAATGTGGTGCTGGAAATGCACAGCACGTCAGGTAGCATCCCAGCACCACACACTCCACTCTGATCTCCAGCATCTGCAGTCCTCACTTTTTCCGAGTTAATTTTAACCTTCCCAGATAATTCTTTTGGGGGGCTGGTGGACTTAAGTGGAAAAGAAAGCATTGCGACGCTGCATGCTTGAACAGCTGCAGTAATTTTATTAACTTTGGATGTGCCATCCAAAAATCAATTGCAAACATTTTTATAAAGTATGAGATCCAAATATACACAGGACATGAACGCCAATTTCACCACACGCCAATTCTGCAAAATTCATTGCACTCCAGCCAAGTGCAAACGGATTATAGAGAGCAACATGTGATACAGCTGCGAATTTACAGAATGCTTAGCAATGTAAATAGAGACTTCACTCACTACAAATTCAACAAGCATGAGCTCAAGATTTCAAAGGTACTCGGTCTGGAACAATAGTTTGCAATAAAAGGGGACAATAAGAGAGTATGCAGCGATATGAATCATGTTAGTTTCTTTCATTTTGAATTTTTAAAATTTTTAGAAAATAGTCGAATGGATATTTCACACCATTCTTTATCTCCTCTCTGATTTTACTCTGGGTCCCTGCGTAAATAAATGGATTAACACAGGAGTTCAATAACTGAAGCATGTTCCCACTTTGTTCGACAATAAATATCGGTTTGCTGCTATCAGACCCAGAGGAATAAGGAATATTCGCAATTCGGACGTATAAGGTTGTAACAAAATATAACAAATATAATAGGATGAATGTTCCTGAGATGCCAAAGAGTAAAGCAATGGACTTTCTTCGCTTCTCCATCTCGGGGTCACTCTGAGTCTCTCCATTGCCCTGAGTCTGGAGTCTCCTACGGGCTCGATTGGCGGCAAAAATCTGCCTGACAGTCAAAACATTGAGCAGTAATATCAGAATGAAAGGAAGGCACGGAGTCAAAATGGAACGAATCCAGTCATATACGGTCCACGCCAGTGCAGTGTAATATTCTGGTTTTAGGCCACAGAACCATGGTATTTTGTCAATTGTGTATATTGGTTTATAATGGAAATACATAGGTATATTTTTCATGAAGGACAGTGCACACACTGATCCTATGACCCATGACGCCACCTTCTTCGTGCAATATTTTAATTTCAGCTTTTGACAGCATATGGCCACAAATCGATCAAAGGTGAAAGTGACCGTTAACCAGACAGAACTGTCAATGGCTGCAAAACTTAATGAATTACGAACACTGCATACTGGAGTGATAGACAGGAAACTGAATTGGAAATAAATCACAGCAATACGGTTTAATATTACAACCGTAACCACGAGCAGAAGATCTGTTGCTGCCATAGAGACAAGATAATAGATGATATTTGTGGAGAGACCGCATCTTCTTCGAGATAAGATCACAATCACTGCCAGGTTAGCTACAATGGAAGGAGATGCAGAGAATGTAAATGGGTTGTGATTTTGACTTGGAGAAACAATCATCTGTTTCCGAGATGTTGTATAAAATTAAAAATGAGTAACATAAACCTAAGTTTGTCGAAATCCTTTACATACAAGCAGTTGTGAGGTAGCCTTATACAGCTGAAAAGATTTATAATAAAACATTTTGATAAAAATAAAAAAACTAAAGTATTCTGAAGAAACTTTATAGAGCAGAGAAACACAGAAACTAACATCATGTTAAGACATTACATTAACAAGAAATGTAGAAAATACTGGAACGAGGTAACAGGAAACAAGGCAATCTAGATTTGGAAATGAAGCAGTATGAGATTACACATCACAGACTGTATAAGTGTGTCCTTTCAATTAACTGTTCTGTCTTGAAAACGTTTCCATTCATCTTGCTCATAAATATCTCAAAACAAATGAAAGTGAATTAGCATTCTTCCGATTTTGTGGAGGACTTTTGCAAAGGATACAATGAAACATTTGCTCGCTTCATTGTTTCTGACTTGACAGCTTCAACTACAGACTTAACCATGACATACTTCGGCCATGCTGGGAGCCATTGATTTACGTCAGGTTATGAGAATACATTGAAAGAAGTTGGGATTATTTTGCTTGGACAGAAGAACGCCAAGCGGTGATTTGATTGAGGTTTCCAAAATCTTGAGTGGATTGAATAGAGTGTAGAGAGAGAAGCTGTTCCTGCTCATAATATAAAAAAGAACCAGAGGACAGAGATTGGAAAAAAAACAGGGATGAGTTGAAATCTGAGGATATGGAATGAATTTCTACAAAATGTGAAAAAGGCAGATGATTTTTCTTCCATTCAAGAAATGAATGAATGAATACGTGGATAGAAGTGATATGCAAGTTATGGATGAAAAGACGGAGATTGATGCTCGGCAATGTTGCTCGTTTAAGTAACCAGTGGGGGCTCGACGGGTCGATTGGTCCCTTTCCACATCATAACGATTCTGTGCTGTTACGATTGCATCAAGTTCGGAATACTTAACATTGTCTTTCAAACAATTTATTTCATGAAATTCATTCCAAAAGGTAATCACCGAGACATCTTGTCCAATTAACGAATCATTTGAGAGAATTATTCTCTGTCAAAGTCAACTGCAAAATAAATTTACATGTACAACCTGAATGCGATATCACATTTCAGCCACAGTGAAAGTTACATGATGAAATTTCACCCACACGGTGACAATTCAGAAAGAAAAGTATCTGTCTACAATTCAACAATAACTACAACAAATTAAATTTCTGGTCCTTCACTGAAAACAACTTTATCAATAATGTAAACACAGTTGCAATTATTCTGTTAGTGTAGTCCGCAAATTCAGATACTGGATGATTACCATAGTCAGAAATTAACAAGATAATTCACCTGGAACTCCGATAGCAGCAAGGACGGGATAATAAATAGCAAACACTGGACCTGTCGTTATCGCATGCATTTCTATCGTAAGATTTGCGTGTTTACTGCACTTCCCAGAAAAATGCTCTTATTTATACCTGATGTCAGTCTCCTGGTAGATAATTAGGGAGGTTTCATCATTATGGGCATTGAGGATATTCTCAGAAACAAAGCTATGAGTTAATGCTCACCTGTTTATCTTTTGAAGGAACAGCATTTTCTCATGTGCTGTGACTGTGTTCCAAAGGTCAACAAATGTGGATCGCAGTTATCCTGACAACATTTGTGCTTAACAAACAATAACAGCCTGCATAATACCACTTCGTAAGATGTAGGGGCGCTGTTCCTAATCAAGGATGATGAGTGATTTTTTTAAGAGTGAAACAAGATCATGTTTTCATTTCTGATTGTCTGTACGGCAAGTGCTCACCTAAAAGTAATGATTCCAAATTGTCCAATATATTTGCTGTCGATAGCCTTTAATGTGCAGAGTTCCACTTCAGTGCTGTATATTTTCTGTGCACTTTGAAAGAATCAACAAGACAAGGGAGTGCACAATAAATGGTAACAACTTGGGAGGCTCAGAGGGGAAAAAAAAGATCTTTGGTTTCTTGCCCATTGATCCCAGATTATGGAACGGCAATTTAAAAGGGTAGTTAAGGTTTCATATCAGATGCTTCCCTTTGTCAATGGTTGACAGATTGTAAACACGCAGAGTTAATGTGGAACAGGCAAACATTAGCTTTGAATATCCTTTATTGTCACGTTTTTCCAATATAAAATGTGAAATGTGTGTAACATCGTTCGTACATAAGCGCCAGTCACAGAATAAAATAAAGACGGATAATTTAAATAAAGTTCAACTTTTCCTTTTCCACTGCTGCAGCATATCACTGCCAGAGTCCTGCTCCTTCACCATGCTGTGAATAGTGTCCTGTTATGGACTTCCTAACCCAGGCCATGCTGTGGCGTGTGTCCTGCTCCAGGCTTCCCAGTTCATGCCATGTCACAAGACTGCCCTGATCCAGGCTTCGCAGCTCATGCCATGCCGAGTGTTCTACTCCAGGCTTCCCAGTTCATGCCATGCTATCGAGAGAGTGGCCAGCTGACTGTGTGCAGCATGGTTACTACATTCTTGTAAGGGTAGTGTTATGGTGGAGGGGGTGCAAAGGAGATTCAGAGGGACTTTGTTTTATGGGCTAGATCGGACCACTCGAAGATTCTTAAGCAGGTAACCCCAGACCTAACATTGCAATTTGTTTTGGTAAGTGTACAATGAAAATTATCTGGAGTAAGATAGCTAGATTGACTACTAGATTTTAAAACAGACAAAACAAGTTCACAAAATGACACAATGAAGCAGAAAGAACAGAATAAAGAATCCCTACAGAACTTAACATATCCAGCCAGACTTCATGCTGCTGTTCTGAATACACAAAACAGCCCCAAAAATCAAACTCCATTTAAAACCCAGTATAAATGGAACACGTGCTGACAGGTTGAAGTTGAAGGGCAGAAAAGAGAGAGAGTTCCCACACAGTTCCCTGTTGAAATTCCCAGTTCAAGACTGAACTAAAACCTGCTCAGCTCAGCTAGAGAGCTGACCGCTCCCCTCTGTTTGTGCGGGGCACTCCTAAAGCATGACCGCTTTGGCCAGATGTTTCACCTGTTTACATAGAAACAAAAGACCTCTCAAAGTCCTTTTCATCTCTGACCAAACCATACTAATCGGAATCTGGCCCAGTTTATTGCCCTTGTGAAAATAAAAAAATCAAGGAAAGAGTCTCCTTGAGCCAAGGAACAGCTTTTTAGGAAGAAAAGGACTAGCGTTGTGACATTTGCCTCTGAAGGATTATTTCAGCTATGAAAAGAGAACCTTGAGTTGTTTGTGATAGAAGATTTTGAGGGAGAACCTGAGAGATTAATTGACTGAGTACTTGGAGGCTCCAAATCTAATGTGGCAAAATGGTCGTACTGTGAGCCGTCACAGAATCATGCAGTCTTAGAGCACAGGGACAGGCCCTTTGGCACAAACTGGTCCACATTGAGTACTGTGCACCTGAACTCCAAGATCCCTTTGGTCCACTACACTTCTTAAAGCCCTACCATTCACCATGAAACTCCTACCTTGACTTGACTTTCCAAATGCAAGACCTCACACTTATCTCTATCAAACTCCATTTGCCATTTCTCAGCCCACTTCCCCAGATGATCAAAGTTCTTCTGCAAAATCGGATAACCTTCCTCACTGTCCACAATACCACCTACTTTAGTGGCATCTGCAAATTTACAAATCATGCCTTGTACATTTTCATCCAAACCGTTGACATAGATAGCAAACAGCTTGGCCCCCGCAATTTCTTTTCTAGCCTCTTGCAATGTTCTTGGATAAACTAGTCAGGACCGGGAGATTTAAACACCTTCATACATTCTAATACATCATACATCCGTCATTGTTCAGTCTCAATGGGTTAAATTACTTTTTCTGTACTGAATAATTCTGTGAACCTGATAAAAGCTTATAAGGAATATGTACAGCTTAAGTAGAATGCAGCTTGATTCTTAATCAAAGGTCAATATTTAAGTGAAGTTTGAAGGAAATGGCAACAGTTTTAAGTTGGATTAATAGAGAAAGATTTTTAAGAGCGTAATTGTAGTCTGGAATATACTGCCGAGGAGGAGAGCTGAGGTGGAAACCTCACAGTGTTTAAACATACTTCATTGAGCACACCTCATGTCTTTCAAGGCTTTGACATTAGTGCAGGAAGTAGGACACATACAGTTCTAGTATGTTCCGGGTGTACATAAACAATGGGCTAAAGAGCCTCTCATTATGGACAAGGCCACACTCCCTTGAAATATTTTAAGAAACTAACCTAGACCCTAACCTCTTATTTAAAAGGTCGATGTGAAGTGGGTGCTCCAGGTGTGAAGCAGCTGGTCAAGCAAAACAGAATTTATTTAAACACTACGGTTGAAACAGAAACAAAAGAAAGCGGGATTTAGAATAGCTTAACTGTTGGAAAACTTAACCGACCAGATACAGTCAGTATCACTAACTAACTGTTCCAATACAATAACTTCCCATAAACTTGGAAAAAAAGATAATTTCAAACAAAGATTCCTACAGGCAGCAGGGAGTAGCATCAAGAGAGAAATCTCAAAAGAAAGTCAGAGTAATTCTTCACTGAAGCTTGTAATTCCCCTGGGATTGACACACCTTTAGACTGCTTCAGTTAAAAACAAATTAGGATAAACTAGAACTGGGAGAACTGGCCACTCCCCTTCCATTATTAAACTAGACTCGTTGGTACTTCTGCCTTTACAATTTCTCTTCAAAAAAAAACTAAGGACAAAATAATCTTTTTTAAGTGACAGCATCATCACACTCTTCTGAATGAACTGTATGATTCAATTATCCTATATTTAGACCGATATCTTCCAAAAGGATCAAATTTTATATCATATCTAAGAATACTCTTCTCCTGCCCCTTTCAGGTTGAAGAAATGACTGTTACGTCCACATCTGTCTCTCTCTCTCTGTCTTACAAATATTACCACGGGGGAGAGCATGAGAAAAACGTGACACGACTATTTGGAAAGATGAGAGGGCTTGCGATAGCCTAATACCTGATCAGAGCTTATGAAGAAAATATTACAAATGGACCAACAAATATTCCACGAACTGTATATTGAAAGGATTTTTAAACATTTTTAATGTCAAGCTGATGGATGCAACATCAATGCAGCTCTCAGGGCCTTTGAGACATTTGAATCCAAGCATTTAGATTTCGGAATATTGTTGACGGCATCAAAGTTGTCAGGGTTAATGTAAACTAATAGGGTTGGGGGATGGGTCTGAGTGGGATATTTTTCGGTGGACTTTTTGGGCCGAATGGCCTGTATCCACACAGTTGGGTTCTATGATACAGTAGCTCCAGCCAGCAACCATTGCAGTTCAAACATCAACGTTCCTTGCAATGGAAGGAAATTGAATGTTCAGTTTTGTCTTTTCCCTTCTGAATAAGCCAGGGACATACAGAATTCAAGGCGAGACGGTCATTTGCTTACAATTCTTTCAACCGATTACATTATAACCTCTGTTCCAAGTTTGTTCTTTAATTCATGGATGATTTTGGCCAACTCCTGTGAGTCCCAGCAACCCATATGATAATCTGCATCCAATTCAAATTATTCCACACAACAACACACCACATAGGAAGGCATTGTATCCAACAACTTTCCTGGGGCTTGAAAACATATGAACAGTAACACCGTGGACTGATGTGGAACAATTAGCTGTACATGGAGCCAACATGTTCTCGAACGGAAGCAATGCTCAGACGTATTGGATCATGTTGGAACATTGGTCAAACACATCCTGTTCACACAACAGCAACAATACCAACAACAACATTGAGGGTGAGTTGGAGGTTTGGATTAGGAATTGGCTCTCTGGAAGAAGACAGAGGGTAGTAGTTGATGGCAAAGATTCATCTTGGAGTGCCGTCACTAGTGGTGTTCCGCAAGGATCTGTTTTGGGACCATTGCTGTTTGTCATTTTTATAAATGACCTGGAGGAAGGGTTAGAAGGTTGGGTGAGCAAGTTTGCGGATGATACGAAAGTCGGAGGAGTTGTAGACAGTGAGGAAGGATATGGCAGGTTACAGCGGGATATAGAGAAGCTGCAGAGCTGGGCAGAAAGGTGGCAAATGGAGTTCAATGTAGCTAAGTGTGAAGTGATTCACTTTGGTAAGAGTAATAAAAAGATGGATTACTGGGCTAATGGTAGACTACTTGGTAGTGTGGAAGAGCAGAGGGATCTTGGTGTCCATGTACACAGATCTCTGAAAGTTGCCACCCAGGTAAATAGTGCAGTGAAGAAGGCATATGGCGTACTGGCTTTTATTGGTAGAGGAATTGAGTTCCGGAGTCCTGAGGTCATGCTGCAGTTGTATAAGACTCTGGTGCGGCCGCTTCTGGAATATTGTGTGCAGTTTTGGTCGCCATACTATAGGAAGGATGTGGAGGCACTGGAACGGGTGCAGAGGAAGTTTACCAGGATGTTGCCTGGTATGGTAGGAAGATCCTATGAGGAAAGGCTGAGGCACTTGGGGTTGTTTTCTTTGGAGAAAAGAAGGTTTACGGGTGATTTGATAGAGGTGTACAAGATGATTAGGGGGTTAGATAGGGTTGACAGTGAGAACCTTTTTCCGCGTATGGAGTCAGCTATTACAAGGGGGCATAGCTTTAAATTAAGGGGGGGTAGATATAGGACTGATGTTAGGGGTAGGTTCTTCACTCAGCGAGTCGTAAGATCATGGAATGCCCTGCCAGTAGCAGTAGTGGACTCTCCCTCTTTATGGGTATTTAAGCGGGCATTGGATAGGTATATGGAGGATAGTGGGTTAGTGTAGGTTAGGTGGGCTTTGATCGGCGCAACATCGAGGGCCGAAGGGCCTGTACTGCGCTGTATTGTTCTATGTTCTATGTTCTATGTTCTATGTTCTATGTAACAAAGACAACTGGGAGAAAGCCGATTAGATTCTAACATTATCTAACATTCGGTATCCTGACATGATTTGTTCAGACTCGTGTTCAGTTAGAATCCACTTTTAACCTCTTCATAAATGAATTTTCATGCATCAAATTGTTAAATGTGCAACAAATAAATACGCCTGAAGAAAAGCGATGTACAATTTACACAAAGACATCTCCTTTCCCCAGCAATGGCAAATGTAGTTACGATCACTGATCATTTTGCTCGTTACTGTTTTGTTTTATCAGACAGTGACACACCTTCTTTTCATGAATATTCTTGTGTGTCTGACAAGGTAAATGTGAATCAGGTAATAGCTTGAAAATTGCCATCTCCAAAACGAAAGCAAAGTAGAACAAAGAGCAAACACACATCCAGAATATCGAATGTAAAGATACCCACCATCGCTTATTCTCCAATCATTACCATTATGGAGTTCAAAACAACCAGCAAACTCATTGCAAGAGCGCAGAAATACAATGGCTAACAAATGTTGAGGATGCAGTAGCAAGTACCTTTCCACTGGACTCCCATCAAGAAGACATCTGGGGAATGTGAACACATGTTCTCCCTTGGTCCAGATGGCTCCAGTCCCAACAGCATTGAGAATGTTGGACATGATCCTGGAAAAATCAGTGCAGTTGGATGGAGCCCTGTCCACTCTCAACATCAAGTCCCTTCAATAATGGCGCATAATATTCAACATGGGAAACATAAACAAGATGAACTGCTCAGATTGCAAATGACAGCGACATGTCTTGGGGATTCTGAAACCGTAAGCTCCAGGCTGGCCGTATCCTCCTCTCTCTCTCTCTCTCTGTCTCTCTATATGTCCTTCTCTTTGCTGTCTTTTGCTTTTTCATCTCTGTAGCTGTGGTGGTGGCTGAAGCGAGGCCTGCTGATTCTCCAGGGCCAGAATCTGGACTCCGGCACTGGCTGGGCAGACGGCTGTGGAGTCGAAAAGTGTGGTGCTAGAAAAGCACAGAAGGTCAGGCAGCATCCAAGGAGCAGGAGAATTGGCGTTTCAGGAAACAGACAATGGGGATAATGCAGCTCGTTTATCAAATCGCGATAGTGCAGATAGAGGCCACTTGAGACTGCAGTGACCCTTGTGATGATCATCCCTTACCAGCGCCCAAACCCCCACATTTAGTGCAGTCAAACTACCTAGCCTGCACATTTCTGCATTCTACTGGGCCATTTAGCATGGCATTTAACTTCCACACCTTTGTGGGAGGAAACCAGATCATCCAGAGAAAGCAAACTCCAAACAGAGCTGGAATTGAACCCCAGTCCCTAATTCTGTGAGGTAGCGGTGCCAACCATTCTGCCAACATTCCACCCCTGCCACAGTGCCAGGCAGTGACTAGCAGATTACCAGAAGGATCTAGTATCAGTATAGATATATATATCGATACACAATACATCTATGGAAGGGTTCTGAAGGTTTGTAGCTCAGGTTGAGGTTTAGGATGTAGGTTTGCTTGTTGAGCTGTAGGTTTGATAAGTTTCATTACCTGGCTAGGTAACATCATCAGTGGCGACCTCCATGTGACACGAAGCTGTTGTCTCCTGCTTTCTATTTATATGTTTGTCCTGGATGGGGTTCCTGGGGTTTGTGGTGATGTCATCTCCTGTTCGTTTTCTGAAGGGTTGATAGATGGATTTAGATCTATGTGTTTGTTGAGGAAAACCACCTATACACTGTATTCAAGAAGAATGGATACTCAAAAAATACAGTGCGCAGATTCCTCAAGAACAAACCATGACGAGCAGACCAAACACAGCCAGAAGCCCTAACCACCTTACCATTCATCAAAGAAGTTTCAGCTCGAAATCCTAGTAGCACACAAACCCACCAACACTCTCAAACAAAAACTAACAAACTTAAAAGACCCAGTACAACCCATGGACAAAACCAACGTCATCTACAAAATTCCATGCAAGGACTGCCACAAACACTACGTAGGATAAACAGGAAGAAAGTTAGCCACCAGGATACACGAACCCCAGCTAGCCACAAAAAGACACGACCCTCTCTCCCTCATAGCCCTACACACAGATGAAAAAAACACCAATTCGACTGGGACAACACATCTATCCTGGAACAGGCTAAGCAAAGACATGCCAGAGAATTCCTAGAGAAAGTGAGGACTGCAGATGCTGGAGATCAGAATTGAAAAATGTGGTGCTGGAAATACACAGCAGGCCAGGCAGCATCCGAGGAGCAGGAGAATCGACGTTCCATGCATAACCCCTTCCTGAAGAAGGGCCTATGCCCAAAACATCGATTCTCCTGTTCCTCGGATGCTGCCTGGCCCGCTGTGTTTTTCCAGCACCACATTTTTCAACAGAGAATTCCTAGAGGCCTGGCACTCCAACCACAACACCATCAACAAACACATAAATCTAGATACCATCTATCAACCCCTCAGAAAACCAACAGGGAATTACATCAGCACAAACCTCAGGAACCCCATCCAGGACAAACATAAATAGGAGGCAGGAGACAACAGCTTCGCTTCACTTGGAGGTCGCCACTGATGATGTTACCTAGTCAGGTAATGAAACGTCTGGGTATCAGACCTACAGCTCAGTGAGCAAACCTACACCCTAAACTATACATCGATAGATAGATTAGATAGATAGATTAGATAGATTAGATAGATAGATTAGATAGATAGATTAGATAGATAGATTAAAAAGATAGATTAGATAGATAGAAATGATCAGGCTGAGGGAACCAAATGTCACATTCCTGACTTCGCTGACAACACAAACCAGTGTGGCTGTGAGTTGGAGGGAGGTAAATAGGCAACAGGTGATTCAGACACGTCGAGTGAGTGAACAAAGAATGAGTGATTGATGAAGTATAATGTAGCAAATGTGAAGTTATAAACTGTAAACAAAAACAGAACGGAAGAGTGCTATTTAAATGCTGGTAAAAGTTTGGAAGTATTGACATACAAAGCACTCCAATGTCTTTGTGCTGCAGTCACTGAAAGCAGACAGACACATGCAGTGAACAAGAGGAAGGCAAATGGTAGATTGGTCTTCATTGCAAGAGTAAAAAAATCACATATCACCGGGTGATAGTCTAACAGGTTTATTTGGAAGTATAAACGTTCGGAGCACTGCTCCTTCATTAGCTAGCAATCTGAGGAAGGAACAGCACTCAGAAATCTGGAACGTCCCAATAAACTTACTGAACTCTAACCTGGAATTGTATGTTTTTAATTAAGTCACTAAGATGATGCAACATTTATTCACTAAAAGGGAACTGAATGTATGGAAGTCCCTACCACGGAAATCAGTGGAGATCAAGTTACTGAATATATTCACAGAACGAGGCAGATAAATGTTTGAGTTTTAAAGACATCAAGCTTCATGGGGAGAAAGCGAGATAGTAGAATGTGGTTGAGGATTAGTTCTGATTATATTTAGTGGCCGAAAAGAATCAAAAGACCGCTGTCTCTTCTAGCTTAAAATGTCTGTGTTTCAGAATATTGATCACCGATATCACCATTTTTCCTGGAGCAATGCAAGTGATTTCTAAACACGATTCATGTCTCTTGGTGGTTTATGGTTAAGATTTGACATGTTTAACTCTGACCCCAGTTTGACTCCAGTTCAAATAATGAATCCTTGCTCATTTAAGAATTGTTCAAATCGCTGAAAACATTGGAGGGCTCTTGTGTTACAGTGGTAATGGCTATGCATCAAGCCAATTGGTCTGGCATCAAGATCCAATACAGATGCATGCAATGTATGTAAGTCAGATATTCCAGGAGATGCAGCTGGCCAAACCACTCAGTTTTAAACAGAACAGAATTTATTTGCAAGATTGTCAAATGGAACACAAATAAAAGAGAACAGAATACAGAATAACTTAACCTTGCAGACTTTACCAGCGTAATGATGCTGTTCCAAATACTTGCAAGAATGCCCATAAATGCCGCTTGGCACAAAAGGCAAAATCAAACTTAGGGTTTTACAGGAGAGATGTCAGAGAGAGAGGAGGATCAGCCTGGACCTGCTTCTTTGGGTCCAACAGCTTTTCAACACTATTGCTCAAAACCAAACCAAACCAGAGTAAAACTGAGCTGGGAGAACTGGCCACTTAAGAATCATTGTACAAGTGCTTGTTTTTAAAATTGAAAGCCTTCTACCTGAGGCAATCTGTTAGTTATAAACAAATTGGCTCTAAACCCCTTCAATTAGACTTTTCTGTGTCTGTGTTGTTAACAACCTCTCTGAAAAATAACTAAGGACAACATTACCTTGTTAAATAGAGCAACATCATCACAATTGTTTTCTAAATGTGGTTGAATTGTACTTGGAATGATAAAATCCATCATGTGGCTGATGATTGAATGTAGGGTACAAGGCTGTGAATGAGACGTGCTACATGTATTCTGTCCTTTTTGTGGGTCAACGTAAGGAACACTTGAGGTTGATCAATGACCTCATTTGATGATGAAATGGGAAGGTTATATCATGTTGTGTTATGGCATCAATGAGGTGAACTAAGATGTTTTATTTTGGGATATGAATCATAGAAATGCAGAGCAGCAGGTCATTTAGTGCCAGGCTCAGCTGATTTCTAAAACTGGGACAGGAGCTGATGCTGTGATTCTCTGTTGGTCAGACTGTAGCAGGGATCTTGGTAGTGCCCAGTACCAAAAGGTTGTCTATTTTGTATTGTACTCTGTCACAATGTCACAACGTGAGTATGTACATTCTGGGCAAATGTTCCTTGAAGCAGAGACTTAGAAAACAACCTGCAAGGATTAAAAAAATGTAGAAAGATCTCTGATATTGTGGTAGCAACTGGCATTTTAACCAGCATGTAAGCGATACATATTTTTAACTTATTTGTTCAGATGTCAAATGTGGATACCATTGGCTTGCTGCCCAGCATTTATTGTCTTTACTGAACTGCCATTGAAAAAGGCCTCCTTTTTAACATGTGCAGTCCACATTTGTCGGTTAACCCACAACATCCTTAAGGAATGAATTTCAGGATTTCAAACCAGGGACTGTGATGGAAAAGTGTTAGTGGCATTCCGATGTATCTGCTGCCCCTGTTCTTCTTGATGAAAGGGCTTGGAGAAGGTGCTGTTGAAGAGCCTTTGGTGAATTTTTACAGTGTACCTTGTAGATAGCACACACTGCTGGAACAAGGCATCACTAGTTGAGAGAATGGATGATTGTGGATGTGAGAGCAAACAATCAAGCAAGTGGCTTTGTCCTAAACAATAATTAAGTTTCTTGAGCGTTGCTGGTGTTGCCATGAAAG